>NW_027249147.1:600000-808597 GCF_030848795.1 Temnothorax nylanderi
AATGGAGCCGCACAGGCTCTTTGGCCGCGGTAGACTCAAGATTAAGGACAGACGTTGTGCAAGACGTGGGTTATCTAGATAAGCGTATATCGGGTGACCTTTGTCTGAGAACGTATCTCATCGAATCGCAGTTGTCTCGGACGTGACTTGATTTGTGTAAACGTCGAAAAAACATGTGGATATTAATAATAAACCTTTGTGCAAGGAGTCGTTTTTCCTATAATTCAGATCCCAATTCGGAAGTCAATGATCGATTATTTTTTAGCAATATGCAAAAATAAGTTTGCATTATAAAGAAATTCGAAAATCGGTAGAAAACATTCTCTGAATATACTGAAACGTTCCATACAATATCTGAAACATTCTCTACAATAGCAGTGATGCAGTTTTTAATTGACGATTTTGTGAAACCATTATGTCGCGTTAAATCGTCATATACGATTCCAGGATAGCGACGAGAAACATATCCGAATACGTATTTAGCTTGCAGTTGATCAAGGATCGTTTTACGCACATTGTGAGGACCAAGTTACATATGGTTTTACGCATATCGCACAACTGAGTCGATACGCGGATGTGTAAACACGATAATTAATACGACCTTGAACATACTTAAATCCGAGGACTCTTTGTGTAGATATATGTATACGATAACGCATACGACCTCGTCACATATACTTGGTGATATAAAAAGACGTATCGAAAAGTGTGCGATAAACTAATACATAAAAATTGTTAAAAACGCGGTAATAAAGTCTAATTTAATGGCACGTGTCTCTGATTCCATTACTTCGTCCAAATAAATTATACAAAATGGTACGATAATACAGGTATTCGGTGTACGATATGTCTAGATAATATTTTTTATTTTAGAAAATGTTACCATACGGATATTTTTCAGTCGTGGTTGATTAAAAGAAAAGATTTTGATCAATTCACGCTTTAAGAATGTAAATAAGTAGAATCTTATTCTTCGGCTTAATTTAAATAAACTATTAGGTAAACTTTGGTAGAATACTGATTTAAGAATTTAATTATTGAGATATTTAATATTAAAACTTCAAAAATTTAGAAAAAATATTGAATTTTAGAAAGAAAAATGCTTCATACGCCAAATGCATTTCTTACCACACACCCTGTATGAACCATCGCATCGCAAGTATATCTTCATTATTCTTATCACGCAGCATTTACAAATTATGCATAATATTTTTGAGCTTCCCTGATAACCAAGCGATACAGCCAGTTTCATGAATATGCACAAATTGAATTAGGCCGAAGGTTACGAGGTTGCGTATAACACGGGTCACAGCTGACCACCATAGTGCGTTCACCGTTATATTCTTACGTCAGTCCACGCGCGCGCGCGCGCGCGGGCTTTAGATTCCCAAGTTAGATTACAAAAAGCGAAGTTTATAAACGTTATAGCCAGGATCAACGAGGCGTACCGAACGGCACATGCGGCTGAGCCGCGGCCGCGACGATGAATTACGCGAGGACGTGAAACCCCGCACCGTGGAGTACCGCAACACGTGGCGACGACGACGACGACTGAACTTTGCACCGCGAAAATAAAAGGCGCGCGTATATAATCCATACGACGGTATCACGATGACGGTGGACTTTTTGAAGCGTGCTCGCTTGTCTGCTTGTCCGTCCGTCTATCCGTCTGTCTGTCCATGTGGCTTGCGCGCACGCACGGAACACTATAGCGGGATGCACGCACGCACGCACGCACGCACGCACGCACGCACGCACGCACGCACGCATATACGCACATCCGCACGCGATACGCGCGCAATATACGCACGTCTCCGCCGCTCTCCGTATCTCCCGCTCGGTCGACGATCGCGCGCGCGTGTGAGTGAACGTGCATGAGTGCGTGCACGCGATAATTCGCGGCGGCGTAGATGCTGTTGACCTTGCGTTAAAAGCGCCATCGAATCTGCGTACAACATTTAGCGGCTGTCAGGAGCGTATCGTCCCGAACGGCGAAGCTACGGCGAATCCGCGTAAACACCCGAGTCCGATGCGTTATGAACGCGATGTTAACGCAGCACGTTAATAACGGGTTATCGTTGTTATCTATGTAACCGAGGGCTCTCCATTAGACTGTGAATAGTTGGGGGGGTGGCCGCCACGCGTACGGTCGAATATTAGTGTAATGTATATACGCAGGCACGCATAAGATTACTGGAGGATGGAAAACTGTTATTCCGATACCGATGACAAGATTAAAACTGTATTGCAACTGCCAAATTACATTTATTTCGAATTATTCGTGCAATCCTTTTTTCTGCCCGAAAGCCTTTGGTTTAACGATTACAACAAAAACAAAGAAAATAACTGCAACATTACATATACTATAAAATTAGCTACTTTTCTGAGACATTTAACGTGACTGTAACGTTTTTTTTTATTATTCGCTATAGAAATAGAATGACTCGAGTAAAAATGGATATTCAGGAGCTACATATTTTTCCGATCCGGAAGAGAGTGACAATTTCTGCTTATTTAAATCTTTTTGTTTTATTTGTGCTTCGCCGGATGTCCGAGCAACTTAACACCTCCGATAATACGATATAATACCCTCTCGTGAGAAGGCATCCACCGCGTATCGCGCGATCGCGGTTAAGATAGTCAATTAGGACGAAAAGCGAAATGGGCAAATTAGGGCTAAGGACCTCCCGGTGTGTCTCCTGCGGGACGCCCGCTTTTCACCCGTTTTGGTATCGCATACCGAGGGAGGGACACAGCAGGGGGAACATCCAAAATATTTGCGATGCGCGTCTAAGTTGACGAGACGAACGGTCCTTTGTAAAGCCCCTAATTTTATCGTCGGATGGGATGAATTGCGTTCCTGAAAACAGTTAGTTGCTCCAAGTGTTTTGCTTTAATCCTCTATTTCACATTCATTGACTTTCGGATTAGAGCTTTAGGCTCACGACTCTTCCTTTCTACCGAGGATAATCGATAATGGTTTGTGTTTATGTTATTTTTACGCGTCATTTTTGGAATTTATACGATGGCATATCGGCATTACGTAAACTCGTTCTCGATAGCGATATAAATAATATTATAAATGCGTTAATCATTGCAGTCGTCGTTTAAGCCCGGAAAAATATTGCTGTAAATAACTCGACACATAGCGAACAATAATATTACATTCAAAACGTAATTTTATTTTGCATGTTTGTGTGAGTTCGTGTAATTTTAACAAACAAATCTTCAAAAACATTTAAGAAAGATCATCCTTTCAAGATTATTTGAATTTGTTGATTTGAAAAATTAACCAATTAGTCCAAAATGGAAGTGAATATTAATACTTACATTAAAGATTCAATTTTTTTTAGAAAAATTTAGAAATATAGTATTTTATTATGTGCCTTTACTGGAAGCAGCCATTTATCGTGCATTGCTAATTTCTTATAAATCGCGACTTCCTTTTATACTCATATTTATACTCATACATATAGTCATGCTCATGAGCATATTATCGCACGCTAATGCGCTGCGTATCCAAATGATCGAATCGCGTGGACTCACAAATACCTTCGAACAGGCTCGAAGCATAAATTCGACAGTGTGACGAACGGAAATGGAATTGTACAAAACATCTTGGTCCTTGAAAAGACGATGATTTGTGACGCGACCAAGCGTCGCTTACACCACACCTATACATGATTCAATCGCGTTCAAAACACGTTATGCGAATCGATAGAACGATTCGGCCTTCTATTTTCACGTTGATCTGCACGCGCGTCTTATTAATTCGGCATTAATTTGACATTTAACATCCTTGTAAATGTAAAGATTATAAGTATAAGCGGGATATCTCTACCTCAAGTAATTCCTGCCATTATTTCGCAACGTAACAACTGACCGACGTTACGTTGCGCGAAAAACAGATAGGATCATCTGTTCTTACATGACACTTCGTGACTACGTGCTACCTTTTCATTAAGGCCCAACGGTCAGGACCTTCGACTTTAAGCGCTAGCTATTTCCTCTCGCGCAATACGCGTTACACGGCGAGTTTCTAAGCGTGCACGGCGCAAATACCCGTGCATTAACCACGCTGATTCGTTTATAATAGACGGTCGGATATCACGGTGATTTACACATGTCATCAATGTCGCCGTGGACCGAACATCTCGCATCGTCGAATATTTCGTCACGCGCCTACTTTCGTACTTTTAAGTCGAATCGGTACCGATGGTGCATACGCAACGTTTTACAAACAAATTGACATAGATCATTAAATCGTCGTGTCTTAAATGGGTCGTGACACGCACGAGATATACGGTGACAGGCGACAGATAAATTATTGATTGACACTACCAGGCAAGTGATACAGACTTATTTTTAACGCATGAATTATTTTAAAGTATAACCTTGACAGAAAAAATTAATTCTTATTAATATTAATAGAACAGTGGCTTTCTAACAATATTCTTTTACGAAAGATTAAAAATACATTTATCTCCGATTTAACATTTTCAATATTATCATATTAGCAATTCATGATATTGCAATAATGGCAAAAATTACATCATTCTTTTTAATCACGAATGGTATCATGGAGGATACTTTTGGAGTATTTTATAACAAATTCTTTAACATAGCGTACATAAATGTAAATATTTATTGCTAGTTTTCGAAAATAAATGGTAACTTTAGATCCAAACAGATTTTAATTAATTGCACGGTCGAACTATTTGAACAATAGTTTCAAGTTAAAGTATCAAATTAGAACAGTTAGTACAATTCGAATAAAGTTTAATGATTAAACTATATTTAAATCGATTTATAATGTCCGAAGATTCGTCGTACATCTTCGGAAAAATCATCAAGAAAAATTCGAGAGAAAATAGTGCTTATTATAAAATGATATAATCAACTTTTGTGTTCTCTTCTCAGCAAACAGAAAACATCGTTTAATCTCTCTGTCTCCTGAATCAGACTCGAACTATTTGACTGTAGGAAAATACCAATCACGTTTTCAATTGTACATATACATATACATGTATCATCTACATTATCATTATAATTAATTATAAGTTTAAATTACTAATTAAATTTTTTATGTGTTATTTACATTGAACAGGTTTCAATACGATAATCGTATGTTCGCCGCGAAAATAATAACCTCCTATCACGTAAAGTATCAGTCGCATTTCTGAAGCACAAATAATTAAAACAAAACATTACTAACTGTATCATTACCCGTGGACTCTGGATTCCTTACGTCGATCAGACTGAAACGTTAATACTAGTCGTCAAGATTATATATTCAATTACGAGTAAAAACTGTAATGAATTTAAAATCCGACGATAATTCCTGTCTCTACAAACGTTAAAAAAAGATTTTAGAAATTCAGGCATTATTTAATCAATTTGAAATTGATATTTGCTTAACAAAAATTTTATCAAATGCAATTTTTTAAATTTTCTTTTTTTAATTTCCAAATTTTTAATTTTCAACCTTTTTCTATTAAAGTTAAAATGAAGTAAAAAAAAAATAGAATTCTCTCTCTTAATCGAACTTTGATTGTGGAGCCTCGACAACTGTGACAAAAACATGTTGTTCAACTGAGTTTTTGGCATGATTAAAAACTTATGAATCGAAAACTCTACTAACGACTAAATATTTGTTTAAAAAACGATATTAACTCCAAAGTGTGTCTCTGGTTAAAGAATACATTTTCGAATTTATGGATCCTTTCTTTAACAACCTATCGAAAATTCGTCGAGATCGTGACAGTTTTCATAACTATGGAGTAAAGGCAACCGAAGAAGACTTGCCGTCTTTACGAGAAGCCGGTTTTAATACTCTCGGCGAAAGATCGCGGCGCGATTGAAAATTCGCGAGATTTTCGTGACGGTTGGTACTCTGCTCTCTTGCCGACGGCATAAGTGTGTCACGGCCAGCCGGTAGTAGGAACGACGCTCGTTTAGTCGAGCCAGGAAAGCTACTGCGCCGATATACACGTCCGAAAGGTGAGTGTACAGCGGAGCGATATATATATGTGGGAGTAACGTATACGCTACGCGACATAGGAAGGCGGACGGAGAGAAACGCCGTGTTTATATACAGGGTGTCGTAGAATTGCTCGCTACGGCTCGTAGATTTCTCGACCGATGTTTTCTCCTGATAATATCGCCGATTAAATTTGATTACTTTTACAATTATACGCGGTTGACGGAAAGATTTCAAGCCGAACGTCAACGGGATCTTCGTTCAAAGCTTTATTCAGACAAATTGCCGCGAAGATGGGCTCTGAATTAATCACTTTTCATCAATTTAGGTTTAAATTAGATCGTGTTTCTTAATTTTCTCCTTTCTACAAGGCGTACGTAACGGTTTTATCAGACCGAGCACCTTGTACGCGGATGTCACGCGCGCACGCGTATATATCAGGGATGCACGCAAACAAGAGACAGGTGCAAGAGGTTATTACCAGCGTCGTCTCGCTCCCACCCTTGTGCGATGAGCCAGACGCATTTAATCTTTACGGTGCGAGACGTGATAGAGAAGGAGGAAAGGAGACGCGGAAGATTGTACGAGAGCTTACTATGAAAGGAGAACGCAGAGAGAGAGAGGGAGAAAGAAGCCCTTTTCAGTGGCGTAGGGTGCCTCTAATTTCCTCAATTATAAGGGTACAAGAGCCGCCCTACTCCCTCTAGAGCAACGACGATTCTCTGTGTCCCGTCGAGTAGAAATTATGATGGCTTATGTCGAAAACGGGGAAGTAATCTCTCTAATAAGATGATATCATTTCTCATATATCTTTTGATTTTCTGGGAAAAAGCTTTATTGTATTGAATAAAATATACCGATGCAATTTCGGCGCACTCACCGCCAATGTTGCAAAAAGAGACTTTATGCTAATCGCGCTAATTGAGGTTTTATTGTTATAAATGAATGTAAAAGGTTTTCGTAGAAGACTTAAAAATCTGAGTCCAACAAAATTGTAATGGTTTTAATTCTTGACTTAAGGTATTCGGATAGGTACATATACACGAAGGTGGTTCGATGCAAATTTTGGGACGTAGCAAATTCTATACGTCTATAATTTGAACGATAGATAACAGTCCTTTCCTTCCTCCTTGCCATAGGCCATAGCCTCGTTATCCGTGGTCATGCGAGGATCCCTGCGGTCCTACGCTCATGGCCCTTATGAATATTTATTCGTGATGCATCGTGCCGTACTACTCCTTCCGTATCTGACCAGTATTTTGTAGGAGGCACACGGCAGTACGTGTACGCCTCGTTCTGTCGGTCGGTCGGTTTTCTCCGCGTGCATGGAGGTCTCCGCGAGGAGGAGGAGGAGGAGGAGAAAGAGGAGAAAAAGGTGAAGGAAGTAAAGGAGGTAGCGGCGGAGATGGCAGAGGCGCAGGCGAAGGAGTCGTTGAACTACAAAACAACAAACGCCGGAGACCGGCCTAAAAACGTCCGAAGAAGGCGCGATTTCTCTCTCCTCGTCTCTCTCTCTCTCTCTCTCTCTCTCTTTCTCGACATCTCTATTTTACATCTATTTTAGATATGGATTCTCGGAGTTTGCGACCAGCTTCTCTCGACGAGCGTTTAAAACGGGCATTTTTACGGAAACTTCTGAAAGTACAGCCGCGCGTAAGAAGCTCGCGAATTGGAGCGACGATCGACGTGGCCTGGTACATTATTTTCGGGCAGCTTTCGACCTAACGAGCTGTCAATCACGACGCAGAATTTTGATCGAAAAAGGAACGCGTGACCTGCTCAGAAAATATAAAAGCGTTTTATCGAGAACAATTATTAAAACGGGTATTTCAGAAAATTCATATTATGTATTATTATTATGTACATATTACGTATTATTATTATTGACATTTATCGTTTTATTCTTTTTAGAATAGAACACCGCATACAAAAAATCTGAGTTTTGACATTTTTGACGTAAAAACGTTTCTAAAATAAGTCGTCTTAATTCGTTCTCCTATAGAGAAATGTCCTCTCCAATATCGCAGCGAGGTAAAAGTCAAAAATATTAGACGATTTTTATAGCCTGGTCTCGCGAAACCCGAGAGAGCAGTGACGTGTCGAGTGCGCTCGAACGAAGTAAAAAGCGTGCTTCCAGCAATTAAGTACGAAAATAACTTGCGGAGCAAGTCCCCGACTCTCGCGTGTGTTTTATATTTTAAAACGGTAGAACAGTAGCTTATACCGTGTGTTTGTCACAAATTACGATAATACCCCCTCGCCTTAACGCGCTTTCTAAAAAACGGATAAAGCATCGAGGGATCGAGGGGGAAAAAAAAAAGAAGAAAATACGGACGTCTTGAACGTTGACGCGACGTATCGCACTTTCTATAAAACGAGCAGCTCGATTTATCGATGTTGTTCTTGAAACAACATCGGGAGATCGACGTAACGTCCACGGGAAAAAGAACGCGCGAGATCGCATGCATTCGCTTTTATTGCCGCGGCTTGCATGCCGCTTGATCGATCGAGAGACTCGCGGAATCCGAAAAACGGTGGATCTGAGATCGACGCCGGGATTGGCGCGTCTTGGCGTCAAGACAGCGACTTTTTATCGCGACGACCGTTTTACATGCCGCTTGATCATTCCTGTACGATCTTATTTTTAGCACGGTTATATTTGCAGTTGATATCTATAAAGACGATGGCCTCCTCCCTCCTCCATCTACTCCTTCTCTGTCCCTCCTCCCTATAGTTGCCGTTTCATACACTCGATACACGCAACGGCGGTGGGCGGCGTGTTATTTCGCTTTCTCTAAACATGCGAGCGGACTTGTAATTGCGAAACTTCTGAATGAATTTTCGATTCCTCAACGAAACTGCGACTCCTAGCAGAAACACAGGAGCGGGAAAGCGAGCGGGTATGCCGCGAAAGAGACACGGCACTCGGTCAGATGCAATATTCATGACCTCTTACGCCAAGCGTTCACTTTGTAAGAACCCGAGAGAAGGATCGGACCGTTATTTTCTATTGCGTTGCGTTACCGTGTCAAAACAATATCGTGCGATCAATGAATATAGGAAGTCGGGGCATAGTCGATGGGGCAGATAGAGAGATAGAGTAAGAGATGTTCAGTTTAGTCCTCGGCAAATAAACATTATAATATGGATCCCGTATTCATATTTGATATATTTTTCAGAACTAACAATACCTAATTATAGTAGTGTCAATTTCGAGGTTTATGAGGCTTATCATCTATACGAAAGTATGGAGAAATAGAGTTCTATATATATTTTAGGAGATTTATTTCTATATATCTCTATGTTTACTAATATATTATAGCTATAGTTAATGTATCTATATGTTTTGGAAAATCTCTCTCGGTGTCGCTTCTAATTAAATACTTCTCCAGACTATGAGAAACATCTTTTTGACATTACTAGTGAACTTTATAATATAATTTTTTAATAAATAGTTTTATATCTTCTTAATTTATTGATGTAAAAGATGTATATAGATTTAAGAGGAGATATATAATAAAAAGATTTTTTATTCGAAATTTAGCTTACCCTCTAGTTTTAGTTTATCGTCACTGGAAAGTTAATTGTAATACATTCAGTTTATAATACATTTTAAAGTGTTCGAAAATTGAAATAATTTATTTCAAAGTTAGTTATTGTTAAAATATAATGCAATCTTCAACCTAAAATCCTCCGAACAATCGTTTGTGATAGTTTATTATTATATATTACGAAATGCAAGTATAGCAAAAACAACATAGCGCAAAGATTAAAATGCTTCTTTTCTCTCAATTAGAAATTCTTCGCGCAATTAGTACGTAGAAATAAGATACTTTCAAACACATAGATTCTGTTTAGTATCCTCTGTATTCCGATTAACACTCAAATCGAATTAATGTCTAATGCAAAACTATGTATCGTTATGTTACGTTTTCGACTAAAACATGCATTTGTATAAATGTCAAGCTGCACAATACTCTAAAACTTTTTCGTTAAAAACCTAATCCGATCGAAGTTTCCGATCTAAACGTTTAAATATATATTTTCGTCATGTTTATCTCATAAATAGATACAGTGAAATATGATTATGTTTTTGCTTTGACCTGTTTTTCTAAATATCAAGACAAACATATCTTTAAATTTATAAATTGCTTATAAATTCTATCACATCTCATCTTCGTACGCATGTTCCATTATTTCACATTATTAATTTTGTCGAAAATATCTGCTAATCCTAATTAATACTAATTAATATTGGGATTCGTGCCTCACCGGAAGATTTTTCTTTCTCCTCCGCGCAATGTTCCCTTTGAAATAAATTCGGTCGCCGAATTTCGCGTGCGGGGCTGCTACATAACCAACGCTATGGACAAGGGGTTGCAACGTGACGCAGCAACGGCGTGAAGGGTGGGGAACCCGTAGCGTGTACACACGTACACCTATATACGTCGTATACGTATATACAAAGAACCGAGGGGTATGTATATGTGCCCCTCCCCCTCCTATCGTATATAATACCCCTCCTCGTCCCCTGTGCCCCCTTCTTTTCCCTCCAGCGGTCCTCCTTCTGGCTCACCCCGCGTCTCTTCTCTAGCTTCCCCGCCGATATTCCCGCCCGGCACCCCCCCCCGATGTATCCCGGCGATGTTGCCGGGTGTTACATAATAGCCGGGCGGTGTTGCCAGGTCTGTACGCGCGGCGCAGCGGTGTTGCCAGGTCAGGCCGGTGTACCGTGTCAGCCTGTTTGCTTGCCTGCCTGCCTGCTCCAGCGAGCCTCGCTAAGCTTACAGCCGCTCTCGAAGGAAATCCGCCGCACAAAACTGAATTTCAACAAACTTACGATACATATATCCCGATTAATCCCTAACTCGCCTGGTGGGATCTACCGCACGTTAGAACTCTTGACAATTTTTCGATCCGACGAGACTGACACACCTAGGTCCTAGATAACCAGACGATAGTGATACATTTGTAATTTATTCATGTAAAATAAATGTATGAAAATTACCTCTCCGATCCATATTATAATATTATTATTATGTAATCTTGTTAAAAGATAATATTCTCATTAATATCATCATTAAGTTACGTCAGAGTTGTATCTAATTAAAAGAACCTGATTTAGCCGTGATATCTTGATTAATGTTATTAATAGGTTAATGGCAGCAGTTCATTAACCTAATCTGTATGATTAAGAAATCATTACTTCGTTACAGTCATTCTAAACGATAAAATACCGATTAACATTCTTAATTTCCTGAATATATCATATGTGACGAAAAACGCAAATGTTATGCAATACATAAGAAAAATGCATGATTGAAAATTATATCGTTGGTTATCAATGTAGTGCATCAGAGCTATTACAGCACATGCAGATGACGCACTTCGTCCAGATGTTATATCAGGTGAACTATCGTACGTATACGTAACGGCAATTCTCGTGTTTGCGTATAAATATTGAGGCCCGAATAATAGAGTACCTACCAGGATGGAAACTACCATTGTATTGCATACTTCAGAGAATCGAGAACGTCCAAAGACACGATTTCAATATAATATCTTTCAGTAATACCTCTTTGAAATGAGTGCATCACAGATATGCATTCATCTTGCATACGAATCTACAGATATATGCATATCTGTCATACATAAATCTATAAATTTTTCAGACTGCAAGTTATTAATGTAATATTATTAATGACGTAAAACCATGTTCGGGAGAAACCACGTTATTTAAATCCATATTAATTAGGTTTTAAGATTTTATTTTAATTGCATTATATGTAAGAGGCGGAAATTTCATTAGCATATGTTTTTACGACTTAAGACGGACCTATTTTTATTTAGGGTTATTATAGCGGTTCCCTTTGTCCCTAAAAATCTGGGCTATACAGGTCCGGATGTCTCCCGGAGTAGTGGTTCCGGATCTCAAATTACCAGGAGTCCCTTCGAGAAGTTTCGAGCGAAGACCCGCTCTACTTATTCCACGCTTTGAAAAACATCATTCGAATGCGAGAAGCAAAGAGCAATGGCTTTGTTCTTTATTCCTCGCGTTATTTATGGGTTCAGATTATTATCGCACTATTACAAAATATTATCATACAAAAATATTATCGATATTAACCGCTCTTTATATATACGTACGAAAAATAATAATAAATATATTGTATTTCTACATAACGGAAGGTGTTGTGTCTGTGCTAATAATCAAATGAACAAAGAGCTTTGTACCTATTTTACGCCATTTTCAACTTTCCAATATAAACCAATTTAATTAGAAGCGAATCTTTACTACAATCCTCAAAACAAACTAAATTTCAAAATTTAGAGATTTAGAATGTAAAGCACGATAATTAGATACGCATTGAATATAATTTAACATATTCCAACAAAAAAATTAAGTACTAATAATAGTAATTAAATAATACAAGGATTCTCTTAATGGTAATTACATCTATATGCGTCGTACGGTAAAAATTTACTGATATACAAGGCTTATCAGATATCCTGTCTGAGTGTTTACGATCACGTAGAAAGAATGATGATGTACCATAGTACATTATCAAGTAAACAATGTTGATAAAAAAAAACACGCACTTGCACCGTTCTCACACAATATACGTGGCGATTACCAAAGATTACTTATATCACGTACTATGTTGATACGAAAAAAAGCTGAAATATTTTTAAAGTATACAACGTGCGAGACAGAAAGTCTGGAAGATGCAATGTGACCCAATTAAGTCGAGACGTAAGGTGCATTAATTCAATGGGTCATAGAATTCTGACTTATTGGCCGCTGGGTCTTCAATAATCAACACGTGCGCGGTTCATCGAAATATTAATGTACCTATAACAAGAAGTCAGGCTACTATAATGCAGCGAATTAATGTACCTTACTGTACATTCCGATTGTTCTCTGAGGTCTTGAAATCTATAAAAACGTACATCCTCATATAAAGCTCGATCGAAGAGACATTATTATTTTTCGGACTATCGGCAACATCATTAAAGGCTGTAAATAAATATAATAATTTTTTCCATGTAGTCGACTACATATAAACTTCGAGTCTTTTTGTCATTCTCAAATTAGAATTCTGTTAAAAGAAATTCGAGTTAAAATAGAAGTTAAGTCAAAAGCGAATAATAAGATTCGTGATTTATTTGTAGTCTTTAATTCATGTACTCGCTTATAATTCGAGAATTAGTCAAACTTTCTTCTGAAGAGTTATTTATCCCCGAAACTAACAATTATTGTGTAAAAAGAAACGCTAGAGAGCATTTTGTGGAACTTCTAACCACCGTTAAACATACTTACACAAAGTTTTTAAAGATTACATTACCGTTTACACTAACCTAGATTATCGCATCAATGACATGAAACGAAAACACTAATTTATCAAGCATCGCGGGAAGAAAATCTTTCAAGATGACTCATGTGCTCACTCCAGTAGTTCTAAAGAGAGAAAGAGAAAGAGAAAGAGAGAGCTTTACGTGGGAAATAAACATTCAATAGCGTAAAGCCAAAAGCCAAAAAAAAAAAATGCGCGTCTGTTACAAGATGATAACACCCGAGCGTAAATATCAAGTTTTCATGAGGCTTACAGAGCCGCTCGCTTTGCTCGTCGTTCCGAAGTTACCTACAACGTCCTTAAAATTTAATTGAAAGTCACGGAGTTCGTTGGACCTGACCTTACTAGACGGATCTATCTTCTTATGCGGAACGACAGTCGCCTTCAAGGTAGCGTTCGAAGAAACTTGCGACTTTAAAGGGCATGAAAAAAAAGAAAGATTTAAAAGGTACAAGGATTTTCGAATGCGACGTGCAAGATTTTATGCATTGAAATAAAGTCACTTTAAACCGACACCTTGAATTCCATACATATAATAGTTAAATTCGTAGATTCAATGATTGCTCGAACCGTTATTTAATCTACACATACCGCTTCTCGTTTCGAAAGCAGCGTGATTAGAGATCGGTATCAATTCTACGTACAACGTTCGACATCTATCTACAATAATGTCTTGTGTAGCGTGAACGGAATCGGCCAAAATTTGCGTGTTTCGTAAAAAGGAGCAGAAGTAAGGCTTCAGCTTCGAGCGATTGATATTTTCGAGACGCCCCTCTCGTACACCCTCCACTTCCCTCCCTGAATTCGATGTCTTCGGTCTCGACTGGTGAAAGTCAGCTCTTTGCAAACGCGGGACCCCTTGTCGGTTATACGGGGTGTTCGCAAAGACACCATATACGTGCCACGTCGGCAAATATACCAGCGAAAAAAAGTAGCTGATGTAATCTAATCGGTGCGACATTGGCAATAAACGTGCGATGTTTTGCATAGATATTAATGCACGTGCAAGCATAATCTAAATGTACATGGTACTAAGCCATAAATATGGCAAAAAAAAAATAAGTAACACGTGGCAACATGTTTACTCTGTAAATTCCTTTAACAATAACTGCTGACTTTGTGATGTCTGGTTAAACGTAAACCAGCTCGGGTAAAACAGCTTCACCCACACAAACAAATATTTTTGTTCGGATATTAAAAAAAAACAAGAATTGCGACACATGTAGAAAACGTTTTCTTAATTTTCGGTCTACTGTATTTAATTAAAGATTTGTGGAAATTAGTTTAAAATAAAAGTCAAATTTTTGCAGCTTTTTATACGTGTTGTAAAAACAAAAAGGTTAATGATACTGAAAAGATTACGATTCAGATATAAGTTAGGTTCAAATTCTCTATAGATATATATTTTCTCTAGAGAGATGGACATAGGTATGCCGAATATCTCGAATGTGCAATAAAAGAAGCTTACAAAAAATAAAATAAAATGAACATATATAAGACAGAGAGTATCGGCTAATCTGGCAACGATGGTAGCGTTAACGCGAAACACATACGTGCTTCGCCCCTCAATTCCGTATTGTACGCCACGTCCCAAAATCGACAGCTGTACGATCGATTAACTTTACACGGTTTCTACTTGCACTTTCGTTGCATAACTCACAGCGAGGGCCACCAAGGTATTCGCGGTGCAGAAGCACGGGTTTACAGGGTGAGGCGATTTTTCATCGTTACACGTGCACGCACGCGTGTTTCGGGTACGCGCGCACGTCGCGCGTCGGGAGCACGTCTCCCCGTAGACGACGAGCGAAGCGGCCGCGTGTAACCGGCGTGCTATAAACTATATCGTTCAATACCGCGCGCACCGGATCGACGTACGTGTTATGTCACCCTGGAAATAGCTTGCGTCAATCGTTTTCAGCTCAACGACCGAACCGTGAATGCGTGATTCTCTCCGTTATGGGCGTGCCGAAATATCTGGGTGCTATCGAACAGGATCGGAGCGTTCGCAGAGCGGAATAAGCCTGTAATCCGCGAAATCAAACAAACTCGAACGGAACGCTGGACGCAAAACAGAGAAATAAATCTTACGGAATGGGAAGACCAAACGCAGCCTTATAGAGACTACAAAAGGAGGTAAATCGGAGAAACGATATTTTTATTATAATTAATATAAAGTACAAGGAGATGGTATATCTTATTTAAATTGTGAATTACCTATTGAATATTTTATAGATTTAGATAGTACAAAAACAAACTTTCAACCGTCTTGTTAGTATTCATTTTATTACAAACTTTTCGAAAGTGTTTACTTCTTTTGTAAGAACCCAATATAAGAGTTTCTTTTATAAAAACAGGTCATCTTTTCACTTCTTGTGGTTTGGAGTTACCTATTGGCCTGGGGTCTCTCATTTAAAGCGGATCTTACGAAATGTTCACCCAGCTAATTCCCTCTCTACATAACCAAATTTTAACAAACAAATTATATAATAATAGACTAATTACGCATTTTAAAAAGATATAAAATTTTAAAACTCCACGCTCTTTTATTTTAGTCAAAAAATGGCCATTGATGGAGAAGTTTTATGCAATAAATAAGAGATTTTAAAATAAAAGTAATAATTTGATGTAATTCGTGTAAAATTGTGTAAATTAAATTAAATCCGCATAATAAATTTATTATATCCTATTACATTTTTAAAGTTATTTATATTTTTATATTGTAATTCTCTTAAGCAAGTTTTTTATAAGAGTTTATTAATGTCGTTAAACGATAAATGTTTTAGAAAACTTTGCATTTTGTCCTATCTCGCCTGAAATCACATCATATATCGAATTTTTATCGTGAATATTTATCAATGACTAATTTGTAATGATGTAGTTAAAAATAACATAGATGATGTATTGATTGAAAAAATGGCAGATTTCTTTTAAAATTTTATTTCCATTATGTCATAAAGATAACCATCATTAGCAATTAATTTAAGCATTCTATCCAGTGATTCTATCAAATGATTATTTAATATATTAACGGAGCGATCACACTATAATTTAAAAATAAGAACATATCATTGTATGAATTAAAAAACAAAATGCTTTACGTTTAAGTTAAAAATATTATATTTTGTTCTTTTTAATCTACCCCAAATATGATTATCCTTCAAATATAATATCACTATTCATTTTCCTTCTTATTACACCCCTCTTATTTTATTCTTTAAAATAATTTTTATGTACTTGAAGACAGATTCTTTTTTTAAGTTATTCGACCACGTGCTCGCTCAAGTATGCGTCGCATCGAATTCGTCCAAGAGATTATTTTTTCTCAATGGGATTCTTATACCTTTTGCCACCCTTCGGATATACATCTAAACCAGGTTCAAATTAAAATCAATAAAGTCGATCAAAATTTTTCAAGACCCGAGCCAAGACCTATAGCTCTCACGTGGCTCACATGTACATTTCACCATTTTCCCCTACAACACCGAACCGAACTGAAGTCGTACGCCATGCGTGAGAGGGCAAGACGAGAGATGCGACGTTGCCGCGCCGCTGTCACGTACGCGTGAAACTAGACGCGGCAACGTCGCGGGAGACACATGCCGCGTCGCGTCGTGTCGCACCGCGCGGGACACGAAACAGGCAGCGAGCATTGTGTGTTGCGGCCTGAAACGCAATGCCGGTCGTTCGCCAGACGCCGTAACAGGGTCGATGGATTAAGAAATTTGGCGGTATCGCCTCGTGCGCGCAGGTGCTCGGACGAAGCTTGCCGCTCGCCGGAATCTCCGAGCTGGCGTAGGCAGATAGAAAATATCGAACACCGCTATTCTTCCGGAGAAGGGAATCATATGCGACGAGACTGTTTGCGAGATTTTTTTTTTAACTCGTATACAAAAATTCCGCCCCTTAATTTTTTTCACATGAGGAGCATAAAAACGAAATTCACGCGGTCTTTAAATCATTTTATTCAATATTGAATTAAGAGTAATTCTAATTCTGTCTCTAATTCTGTGGTATCTTCAAAAGACAATATTTAACATAATATTTAACATTACATCATTTTTTTACAATCCAAGGTAGAAAGAAAATCTTATACATATACATTTATGCTTCTTTTATATTTCGAAATACAAAAGGAAATAATTTCGTGTTTCGAAATGTAAAAGAAACAAATAAATTTGTACGCGTATAAGATTTTCTTTCAAATTTATCTTGAATTATAAAAAAATTGACGTATCTCCCACCCTTCTTTTGCTCCTCAAAATATCAAATGAACAAATTATGATCAAATGTGAGTTACACGTGTAAAGATTGTGTGCAAGCAGTAACAGAAGTAAAAATATAAAATACTATCACGAGCATTTATATTTTTATCCATTTACTATTCTGTGTGCAAGCATGTGTGCAAATAGCATATTTATTAGATTCATCGGTACACATGTAACTCATTTATTCCTTCCACCCGACGAATCGGTACATCTCTTTAATCACAGTTGCAGAACAATTAACACGTGCTATCTCGTTGTATAAATATTTGTATAAATACTGATAAATATCATACTGACATATTGGCAATCATTGTACATTACATGCTATTTAATATTACACAAAGCAAGTAATTAATCGAGCGTATCATTATCGAGACTCTTATTTATTTGTTTGATTGTAAATGCAGTTAATGTAATAACTTTTCCCATTTTTTTATTACAACTTTACAATGATTTTAATCATGTATGTGTGTAAAGTGACGTAGAATCAGCGTTAGAATATATTCTTACGCAAAGGAAATGCGCATGCAGTTATGCCAATGATACCCTAATGGGTGCAACGTTCATGGAGAAAAGATTTTCCTTTTTCCGTCATTCCCGTATTCAACCCCTTTCCGAGAACGGTGTTTGCTATGCAATTAACCTCACCCCATCGACGCAATGCATCGGGGGAGCAAAGTTCTGATTACCCGGCCGTTCCTCGACCCTGAGTAGCGTTTACGTTACGTCGCTCGCAAGGTTAAAGAATCTTGACGACACACTTGGCTAAGAAAGCTTCATATACTTAGAAAAGTTTAGCATTTGATCCGAATACACGCGCCTCCTCCTCGGAAAGTTTCATCTAATCCAATCAGAGCATTATTTCAGCGATTTTAAGCCACGATAAATCGCAAGTGCGAGAGCGCCGCTCGAAAAAAAGAGAAGTTATCGATGTATCAACGGGGTGAAAAAATTTCAAATAATTATTCACGTGTCTGAACGTAACGGCAACATTCTCCCTCGCAGGTAATACTTGTGCGCGGTATGAGAAGCATCTTCGAGAGCGTCGGATGCGCGAAATTCTTATATCCCGAGCTTAACGTACGTCGAGATAATTTCCGCGTCGCGAATTCTCAACTCGGGCAAGAAATTAAGGCGTCGGTTCTCTCGTCGAAGAAATTCAATCAAGGTAACGAAGGGGAGCGGCGACTCGGGAGCGCAACTCACCGAAGAAAAATACACGCTCGTGACACGTCGCGGTATATATCGTCACGACAGTCGGCGGCACACGTGAGAAATACGTGTGACCGGCGGTTGCCGCGTTAGAGGCCCAAGTTTTTCGGGATGGGTGACGTTTCTCGAGGGGGAAACACGAGGACTCCGTGCGACGGGGTGCCCCGAGGGTGGAGCCGGGGTGGAGGGGCGCGGTGTGGGGCACGAGGCGGGGCGAGATGGGGCGAAGAGCGCGCGACGGAGAAGGGAGCGAGGAGGGAAAGGGGGATGGCCGACCACGCGCGATCAATATACCAAAATACGCCGGCAACCCGCGCGCACGTACATACGTGTACGCGTGCGCGCGCGCGCGCACGCGACCGTGTTCACGCGTACATCCCTCCGAACTCCGTCAATATATGCCCTCACGTATGCAAATTGTAAATATAATCTAAGCGGGGCCCCCCGTGTACTCGCGCAACTGCGTGGATGCGCACATATACGGATTGTAAATCCTGGCGTTCTCGCGCGCGCGTTACACGTATTCCGAGTTCCCGAATGCGTCACTCTCGAAGTATTTTTCTTTGGCGTGTCTATAAAGAAATCGGAGATAAGGTCTCGCTAGGACGTGCGAGTGATGTTTACGAAACGTACGCCTAAGGAAGGACATCCTATCCGAGAACGTCGTCCTATTTGTATACGTCGCGCAGACCGGTATTGCTTGCCGATATTGCGATATTGCTCGATATTGCGATGTAGAATCAATATTGAGCAAACCACATTACATCTGAAGGTCATTACGTACTTATGTTCGAGAAGAATTGTTTCAGAAGTTGCGTAAAGAAATTGAAAATTATTTAAAATTTACAAACTAGCTTGGATTACCTAAACAAAATTTAAGAACGTGTACAACTTCACGTAGGCGATCATTGTGTTCATCTGCTCACCAACTTTCTTGCACATTTTCCATATTTATTTAAAACAAATGAATACTCATGTTTATAAGAATCACCAGTTGACAAAAACGCAAAGTTATAGCTAATTTGTTGTGCACGAATTGCTTTCCTACATATATGTCTTCGCGGAAATCTGTTTGCGCAACTGAATTTAATACATATTCAAACTTGTGGGATACATTCTTGCGTATTTTTATAATGTTAACTTACTGATTGATTTTAATCATTGTTAATAACTTGAACCACTGTATATTGTACGATTTCGCAAAACTGTTTTATCCACCACCGACGTGGCTTCCTTGTTTTTTTTTTAATAGATAATGAAGACAAATGTAGCTAGCAGCTGCTAATTGTACAGAGAGAGACATTGTCTCTACAGCAGACAGCGTGAGACTAAAGGATACGGGGTATTAGGTGGAAAACTCAAAATAGAAGATACAGATACGGGATACGGATACGAGTAAAAAACAAGATTTTGGTGTATCATTATAACCAGCGTATCGATACGCGATCATGATACGATACGGTGATACGATACATGTCTGGACCCACCTCTAAGAGTACGCGACGGGCCAGCTACGACCCCGTCAGGCACCTCCGCACCAACGGCACTATCACTAGCGCATCTTGCACGCAGTTCCCGGGCCATCCGAGAACCCGGGGGTATATCATTCATTTCTTTGTATTCCATAAGTTTACTGCGTGTTGGGGAGCAAACGGATTGACAACCGAGAGCTCCCCAGATAACCGTGCCCTTTCTTGGCCCCACAACTCACCATGGACATCGGTACTTGGGCTTATATCGCTACAGGCCCTTTGGGGCGCACCTAGGTCGCCATACCACCAACTTGGTTACTGCAGCGCGCATATCGGACGGCGTCAAGCTCGGAGCAACGCCCGGCGACGACCGAACCGAAGCAGCACCTTACACAGCTTTCCAGCGAGACCTCGAGGAGGAGGGTTGGTATGACTTGACCGGGAGAAGCTATGTATTCGCATCACCAGCCCAAGTAACTTTCTCTTACCCCAGGTTCAAAGAGACTCGTATGAGAATCAAAGGCCTGAGAGAGCCTGACTCCCTTAAGAGAGGTATCTCCCTACCAGAGGGCCTAAATCTACCCTTAAGAGAGTCATAGTTACTCCCGCCGTTTACCCGCGCTTGCTTGAATTTCTTCACGTTGACATTCAGAGCACTGGGCAGAAATCACATTGCGTCAACACCCGCGGCCGGATGACTACAGTTCATCGGATAGTGAAGTACATCCTACGAAATTTCCTATGCTTTCTGAACACACAGGTGATTCTTTCTTAATTTCATGATCATACATCTATAATATATATATATATACATATAATGTATAAAATTTTATAAATATTGTAAATACTTTTGTCTTAGAAATAGATGTTAATACATGCGTAAGTCCAAAACTCTGTACAAGTAAAATAGCAGCAAGTGCAAAAGAAATAAATCCAAAACCGCGTACAAGTAAAATAGGAGCAAGTGCAAAAGAAATAAATCCAAAACCAGGTACAAATAAAATAGGAACAAGTGCAAAAGTAATAAATCCAAAGCCATTTACAAGTAAAAAAGCAACAAGTGCAAAAGAAATGATTACTGATGATAACGATAAAGAAAATGTATTGGAGCCAACAACACTAAATAAAAACAAAACGAGATCATTGCATGAAATCACCACGACTTCAAATTCTAAAGATAATATGAATTGTCACATCGATAAAACTGATACTGGTAAGTTATTTTTAGGTACCATACTTGTATATAAGATTTTGTGGACATACGTATATTATACAGGTGGACTTAAATTTATGGTACAATCTGGAAGAAGGTGATTTTAAAACTCACAATACAAATAATAGAAAAATTCTTTCTAATAAAATCTCATCTTTAAGAAAAACGATTTGGAAAATTAAAATGGAGATTTTACGTAACAGATTTGAATGTGCTCAATGTCTTTGTTTACTATCAGGAGTTAATAAATAAATTACATCTTGACAGTTCCTATATAACGAAATCTATGACACCAGTCAAGTACACGCGGCATTCCATAAATTTTCAAAGCAGCTTTTCGCCAAAACAAGTCCTCATTAAAAAAAAATCATTATCTTAACTTATTTGGTTTTATATAATTATAAAACAAGAAATTTCGTCGGCCTAACTGGCAGTAAAGTTAAATAGTTTAAAATTTTTTATTGCGAAAAAATATTACCCCAGCCAGGGTTTGAACCTGGAACCTCCCATATACCGTGCGGGTGTCGTGCCAATTCGACCACTGGGGCTGTGGTAACATTTTATCGTAATAACAATTATAAAAACGACCAAGATGTATAACGTCTTTCCGATATGAACATAGAAAAACTGTGAGCCAACTTGCTTTGTCGGATTCACACAGTACTTTTTTTTCCGGATCAAACATCGAGACATTATTAATTTCGACCATGGGTTTTTGGTCAGTTGATGTAATTTCTAGAAACCTTCCATTCCGTTGGGACACCATTACTAGGCCAGGTGTATCAAATTCAATAAAATAATTCTTCGCCAGTGATCAAATAATAAAACAAGAAATTTCGTCGGCCTAACTGGCAGTAAAGTTAAATAGTTTAAAATTTTTAATTGCGAAAAAATATTACCCCAGCCAGGGTTTGAACCTGGAACCTCGCGTATACCGTGCGGGTGTCGTGCCAATTCGACCACTGGGGCTGTGGTAACATTTTATCGCAATAACAATTATAAAAACGACCAAGATGTATAACGTCTTTCCGATATGAACATAGAAAAACTGTGAGCCAACTTGCTTTGTCGGATTCACACAGTACTTTTTTTTCGGATCAAACATCGAGACATTATTAATTTCGACCATGGGTTTTTAGTCAGTTGATGTAATTTCTAGAAACCTTCCATTCTGTTGGGACACCATTACTAGGCCAGGTGTATCAAATTCAATAAAATAATTCTTCGCCAGTGATCAAATAATAAAACAAGAAAGGAGGGGTGTCAATAAGGCTGTTTTTTGGACCACGTCAGAATCGCTGTGGTATTTTCTTCCTACCGATGTAGCTCACAACCTCCTAGAACCGTTTGCTGTCCGAGCAATTAGAGGCTGAGAACAGGCAACTTGAAATCTCAAAAATTGTGCACTCCGCGATCGGGTTTCGATTCGCGAGCGCGGTTGGCTGGTACAGCCTTGTAAAAAGGACTCGGCAATCAAGGTATTGGTGAGAGGAACGACGACGAAGAGAGGCGGTATTGGTGGTATCAAAAATTTAATGTGTTACTGTGTCGAGGTATCGAGAAGTTCTGAGGCGAGCGGTATTCACAATAGGTATCTAGGCGGTAATTGCGAGCGCGCGAAGAGAGGGAAGGTTCGCCGAATAACGCGAGTATTTCCGAGGAGAAATTCGGGTAACAGGTAGCTGTCGCGGAATACGTCGGGTCCGACAAGGTCTCGCAGATCAACAACAGGAACGAAAACACGGCGAGCAATACAATCTAACGCTCGAAATCAACGGATGGGGCGAGAGATATTTCGCGATTCCTGAACAAAAATCAATGGAGTTTTTCACATGGTGGTAGTGCCGGTTTCATTTCAGCATGTCATTGTTGAGCTTCCATCACCATATTTTCTCAAAAACTACTAGAGTATTTGCTGCTTTAAATACGAAAGGAAGCTCATCAGACCTTCATGCATTCAAGATAGAATCAAGCCTGGTATTTTGAACGGATTGCTATATTACTGAACAATCATGCAATAGCATCCCTTGCAATGAATTGGACGATACTACTATAAGCCCAAACTTGATGTTAAGGAATTACATCATTTTGCGAATGCAATGTATATTCGAAATCACATACTGTGAAAAAATATTTGAATTCCAAATCTCAGTGAGGAGATGTAAAGAATATCTTCCGGAACGGACTTCTTTTTCATAGAATGCAATGCTCAGCTTCGCGGAGCATTGGTATCATTCAGGTTATTGTGTTTTGCTGCACAGTATGTACAACAAATAATCAATCGTTCCATTTTAATTAACAATTCATGCATTCCCAAAACGAGAACAGTACTGTGCACTATCCACACTTCCAGTAGCTTTGTTCTTTTGTTTTTCTTCCCGTCATTCGTTTGCCTTCACGAAATCAAGACCCAACGCATTAATTCTTCACCTCATTCAATCAATGGTTTCTCATTAACGATAAAAGCAATCCTAGAGCACAAACAGTATTGTGCACTCTTCATCTGACCAGTAGCTTAGTTGTTCTGTCTCCTTCCCGGCATTCGTTCCTCTCAACAGATTCAACATCGACTTGGATACACAGTTGTCTTTTTAGAGTGTTCTTGAACTGAAAGCATTGTAGGTAAACTGTCACCACATTATTCTCATCGCACTTATGTTTAAATGAATCGTCTTTCATCAACGATCAGCGCATTTTCAGAGCATAAACAGTATTGCGCGCTAATCTTCTTCAGTAGCTTAGTTTCTCGTTTTCACTACTTTTTATCGCTCATTACCATTTTCTTGTTACTATTACGTTAATATCCATTATCCGACCGCATTATGAGCAATCGTACGAGCAGCACTTCAAGTACTATTAGTACTGAATCTGTTGCTACAACTGATACTCCTCAGTGCTCCAACATCTCAGAATCAAGCAACATCCCTTCTTCGGTGAAAATAAGAGTCAGCATCCAGGGCTGCAGAGTATCCGGGGCGAGATGCATCGTATGTAAGAAGGCTAAGAAACTGACTCGTATCTCTCCTATGGCGAGAACACAAATATTCATAGACAGAGGTATAATCATTCCGCCAGATACTCGATGTTGTATGAGACACTTGGAAAATGGTTTTCTCAGTAAAACACCAACAAATGATATCGAAGTAAAGTCAAACTATTCGATTCTAGATGATAAAACTCTTTGTAGATTGTTAGAAAACTTGCGTTCGGTTGCTTCTCGGAAAGGACTCGATTTTGATTATCCACCTGCACTTACTGATGACGATTATTATAATCTGACTGGGTTGAAGAAAGATCAATTCGATTCCGTTCTTGCTTCAATCTCTGGTCATATTAGATCTACATCTGGACGTTCTCCTCGGACTTGTCTTGCCTTGCTTTTGACAAAACTACGTACTGGTCTTTCGCTTTCAGTTTTGTCTACCTTATTCGCTCTCCAAACGAGGAGAGTAGGTAGGGCGATAGCTGCAGCTCGTACTGCTCTCCTTTCAATGTTTGTCCCGAACTTTTTGGGAACAAATCATATCTCTCGAGAAGATTTCATCACAAAGCATACGAGAACCATGGCTAAAACGCTCTTCGCGGGTGGAGAGGATGTCTGTATCCTTGTAGCCGACGGTACGTATATGTATATAGAGAAAAGTTCTAATTACAAGTTCCAGAGACGAACTTTCTCACTCCACAAAGGACGTCCGCTAGTGAAACCCATGATTCTCGTAAGTTCAACAGGATACATCTTAGAAGTTTTCGGACCTTACTTCGCGGATGGTAAAAATAATGATGCAAACATTTTGACCAGCATAATGCGATTTGACGCGAGTAGGCTCCGATCTTGGTTGCAACCTAACGATGTTTTCGTGGTGGACCGTGGTTTCAGAGATTGCCTCGAAATGCTGCAAGATCTAGGTCTCATAACTAAAATGCCCCATTTCCTCCGAGAAGGTTCGCAACATACTACATCTGAGGCCAATGAATCACGCCTCGTGACTAAAATACGCTGGGTGATAGAGGCGGTTAACGGTCTCCTCAAGAAGTGGAAAGCACTAGATCATGTATTCCCAAATTCTCAAGTACCGTATGTGGGAGATTACGTGCGCATTGTATCCGCTCTTTGCAATGCTTTCAGACCACCGAGGATCAGTGACGTTCCAAATGATACAACAATTGCCGAGCGTATGTTGCGTTTATCGCAAATGCCGAATCTCCTCCAGGAAAGAGTTGAAAGAGAAGGTTGGTCCAGGAAAAGGGTGATGTGGCAACCCGTAGTTGCGGATTCACTCCCTGATTTCCCTCAATTGACCTTACATGAGTTGGCTCATCTGACCATTGGCTCATATCAATTGAAGCAAGCGCAATCGTATGCAGAGGAGCACACAGCTGGAGATGGGATGTATCAACTGTTCGTCCATAGGCAAGAGAGAAATATCTTACGTCTTCAGATACAGTCGCGCCACACATCATCAAAGGTGTATAACCTGTGGATTGAATATAGTCAAGGAATCAATCCCATCATATCCTGGTACTGTCAATGCAAGGTCGGTGCTAGAACCGTTGGTTGTTGTGCACATGTGGCATCCGTCCTTTGGTATTTGGGGTATTCAAGACACTCTGAAAGACTTCAAGAACGACCATCCCAATCCTACGCACAATATATCCAAGATGCAGCTGAGAACATTTCAGACTAGTCTGACAATGAGTCAGGTGGAGATGGCGACCAATCTAATTAAAGATTCTCCGGCGCCTACTCCCAATTTCTCAATTACTGACTGTTCACTTCTTCATTGTGAATTTGAAGAGTATTGTAACGGTATTAAAAATAAACGATAATTAAAAATACGGCTAAAAAAATACTGTTATTAAAAATAACGGTGTTATTAACAAAAAATATATAAAAAGACAAAAATATATATATGGATATAAAAAACGAAAAATATATAAAAAAACAAAAAATATATAAAAACAACAAAAACAAAAAAGGAGCTACAAAAACTTTCTACGTCCACGTCGTTAGCTCTGGGTAAAGCTAAAAGAAAGTTCCCTTTTTGAATGGGCGAGAGGGGCGGCATTTCCCCTTTTTTTTTGCTCGTCAAACGCTCGGACAGCAAACGGTTCTAGGAGGTTGTGAGCTACATCGGTAGAAAGAAAATACCACAGTTTGGAGCGAACCCTCCCTCTCTTCTTCTCTCTCTCCCCCCTCTCCCCTCCCTCTCCCTCTCCCCCCCTTCCTCCCCCCTCTACCTCCCACCCTCCCTCCCTCTCTCCCTCCCAACAATGACATGCTGAAATGAGACCGGCACTACCACCATGTGAAAAACTCCATTGATTTTTGAGATTTCAAGTTGCCCGTTCTCAGCCTCTAATTGCTCGGACAGCAAACGGTTCTAGGAGGTTGTGAGCTACATCGGTAGGAAGAAAATACCACAGTTTGGAGCGATTCTGACGTGGTTTAAAAAACGGCCTTATTGACACCCCTCCTTTCGTCGGCCTAACTGGCAGTAAAGTTAAATAGTTTAAAATTTTTTATTGCGAAAAAATATTACCCCAGCCAGGGTTTGAACCTGGAACCTCCCGTATACCGTGCGGGTAAAACGACCAAGATGTATAACGTCTTTCCGATATGAACATAGAACTGTGAGGCGAAAGGGTGTTAGTGCCCGGCGACATGCGTGTCGGCCATTTCCTGTAAAACAAAGATCTGTGAATAGCTTCCTGCGGGAAAACATAATATTGAATAAATTGTTCAATCAGTTTGTAAAATTACTCCCGAATTCGCAAATTTTACTTACCTTCACTTACCTGATCCATCGGCGGTGATCCATCGAAGTCCCTCAGCGATCCTGGTATGCGGTGAAGCGAGAATCCTGGAAGCGGTAGCGGCGATGATCCAGCGGTGGCAGGAACCTGAAAATAAAAGAGAATTAGTGAAATTGAGAATTTCGAGGAAGTAGGAGACTTACCTTCTCGGTGGTATAAGGTCAAACCGAGTGGCGACCGTGAAAAGGAATCCAATAACGGGAATCGGGCGGCCAATTAATAACGTCCGGTCACAGTGTATCTCCACCAACGTGAGAAGAATCTGCGGCTTTCTCAACGGAATCTACGGAGGAGCCTGGTCGGTGATACCTCAATGCCTCGGCGGGGTTAAAATCGCTGTCTATCTGAAAAATCCTTCTATGTTCATATCGGAAAGACGTTATACATCTTGGTCGTTTTTATAATTGTTATTGCGATGAAATGTTACCACAGCCCCAGTGGTCGAATTGGCACGACACCCGCACGGTATACGGGAGGTTCCAGGTTCAAACCCTGGCTGGGGTAATATTTTTTCGCAATAAAAAATTTTAAACTATTTAACTTTACTGCCAGTTAGGCCGACGAAATTTCTTGTTTTATTATTTGATCACTGGCGAAGAATTATTTTATTGAATTTATATAATTATTTGTGTCCCGTGCTGCACCATGACTCTCGGCTCGCTGAATCGTTAAATATGGATAAAATATGAAATATAGAGATTTTATAATTGTTTTACAAACAGTTTGCGCAATATGTGATTATAATTTGTAAGTATTCTTCTAGATGCTGCATTTAAAAAGCAAGTCCTACGTCAGTTGCAAATTATTAATTTAAGACAATCGCAATTATGGGAAGATGTGCAAACCATTCTAACAAAGAGTCAAGTACAAGATGATAGAATGTTAATAACAGATAATGAAGAAAGTATTTTTAATAAGTTTGATTTTCCTCTAAGAAGCATAGACGAAGTAAATGCCGTCGAAGAACATTTAAAGAACGAGACAAATACTAACATGTTTGTACGTATCATTTATATGAATAAACAAGGGATTAAAATTAAGTTATATTATATATACATGTTCTTATTAATGGATTATTGTAAGTGAAAGAGTTAACAAAAATCGGCGGAGCTACATACAAGCATACCATAAAAAGGATCATGTGCAATATATTCTCAAATGAGGTTGCACAAACCTACAGTTGGATAGGATTCAAGGGAAAGAACAAGTTTTCTCTTCTACAGATTTCAGCTTGTATAATAAGTGGGTATATTAATTTAAGCATAAAACTTATAATATATATACACGCACACATGTAAATAATTAATATTAATTTTTTATAGAAGCCGTGCAAAAAACACATAATACAATCACACTATGTGACATTGAAGCAGCCATAAAAGCATGGCTTGTAAAAGCGAAGTCAAGAAATGCTAAGAAAGAAGATAAGTAATTTTAAAAACGCAAAAAGAGTCATTATTAGCACATAAAGTGCAATATTTATGTTACTTAATTACTTTTATGCAGACATGCAATATTTATGTTACTTATTTTTATATGTAGACGTGCAAATCAACAAGTATTTTCTGTTCTGTAATGGTAATGTCATTTATTTTTATATTGCACAAAAGTTTCTACATTATTTATGTTCATATATTGGTTTATTAAAGTCCAGATATTACAGTATGTAAGTTCATATATATTAGTCATATAAAGCAATATTTATGGTACTTATTTTTATATAAACGTGCAAATTAACAAGTATTTTTTATTTCGTAATTGTAGTCATTTTTTTATTGTATATTGCACAAAAGTTCCTATATATATTATAGTCATATAAAAATGTATATATATTTACGTTCATGTATTACTATAACATAATAAAAATATGTGTTATAATAAACGTACAGAATTTACAATTATATATAATGTTATTTGTATAATTTTCCATCATATAATCAATATATATATACAATCTAAATTGTACAGCACATGTTTATGCAAATATATATTTTGATGGGAAAAAAAGTAAGAAGAGGTAAAAGCGAGAATTAAAATGTTTTATCATATATACCTATATATATATGGGACGTTCCACGTCAACCGGATCAGTGCTGCGGCCAAAATTTAAAGCGACGAAAAAATACGTATGAGGTCTCAATTTAAAGCTTGAACAAAGAGCTACAAAAAGCCATATGCGCCTTAGCAAAAATCAAGATGGCGACGTCAATATGGCGGCCATAAACTCAAAATTTTTGATCAATCAACCGGCTCAGTGCTGCCGCCAAAATGTTCAGCGACAAATAAATTCGTATAAGGGCTTATTTTGAAGCTCGAACTGAAAACTTTTAAAAGCCGTATGCACATTTGCAAAAATCAAGATGCCGGGTCCAAGATGGCCGACTTTTCGTCAAAATTTGATGTCAATGCCTTTAAAAACACCAGATTTGTTTGAAAATTTATCGACAGGGATTTTGAACGTCACTTCTCTCAAATCTGGTGTGATAGGTTCCAAATCACAAAATGGCGGATCCAAGATGGCCGACTTTTCGTCAAAATTTGATGTAAAAGCCTTAAAAAACACCAGATTTGTTTGAAAATGGATCGACAGGAATTTTTAAGGTCACTTATCTCAAATCTGGTGTAATAGGTTGCAATTCACGTAATGGCGATCCAAGATGGCCGACTTATGACTAAAATTTGTATCGATTGCCTCTAAGAACACCGGATCTCGTTGCAAAAGGATTTATGGAGGTTTCTAATATTGGGATTTTCACTCGTGACGTAGCCGTGACGTCACAAGGCCAAGATGGCTGGCCTATTCCTGAAAATTGTACGCAAACATATGATCTGAGGTGGTTTATCGTGCCTTTTAAACGCGTGTGATAAAAATATGTATTTAAATATAAAAGAAATATGTGCATTTGCACAGTGCACCCCTTCCTCAAGGAATTTCATGGAAGGAGAAAATTTTATTGTGCTTTGGACATTTATTAACATGCGGGATAACCTCAAGATAATGACAAATGGCATTTAACTGCATATTGCCTTCAAATGTCAGATGTTAAAGGTGCACCTCACGAAATAAACATAATGATATTGAAACCAGGGAAAATATCATCCGCAAAATGTAGTTGCAAAGCAGGGATGAGTGAAAAATGCAAACACACGGTTGCAGTTTTGCTATATTGTAATCGATAAGTACATATAAAAGTTATTAATGTATGTTAACAATAACACATGTAGTAGTATGCTGTTTCTAATCAATGTAAACTTTTAGACATGATGTCGATAAATTTGAGAATATTTCCTGCATCGATAAAAAATGCATCTGGAACGTACAACACAGCGCGGCTGTAGATGGGTATAAATCTGCACCTCTGGAAGATCATAAGTGTTTCAATACCACGGGGAACACGCGTGACGGCGTTCCGGTGCCATAGGATCAGCGCGGACCCTCGAGCAACCTAACCAAGCCGCGTTTCTCGCGGGGGAGCGATAAATAGCGACAGGGGGGTTAGAAAAGCTCGCGGTGGAGCGCGACCATTTTACCGACTCGACGGCGTCCTCGCGCCGATTCCTCAACGCGCCGACGACGACGACGACCACGACCACCACGACGACGACGGCCACGACCACCACGACGACGACGACGACGATGACCACCACCGACACCACCGCCACTACAACGGCGGCGACAATGACGCCGAGACGATGCGGCGAACGGTGGACGATGCGGTCGTACGCGCGACTGTCACTGACACAACGACCAACAACGACGATCTACCGCGGCCGGGACGATCTACCGCGCGCGCGGCATGTCAACTCTCGCGCGAAAATCGCGGGATCTCAGAGCCGTGCCGTGCCTCGCCGTACCTCGCCGACGTGCCGTGAGCGCGAGCGATCTCGAAAACAACGGTCCGCCATCTTTTCGGTCGGCCAAAACACCCGTTTTGCGACGATACGTGCGTACCATTTTCCTCCTACACAAACTGACGCACGTGCAAGGGAAGACAGAATCACGCTCGAGGGAAACCTTGCAGCCGATGGACGAGGCCCAGTCATCACCGGCATCGAGCCGCTATTGCCAATACCGGTGGCCATCTTATCCAAGATGGCAAGGGTGGAGAGCGGCGTGCCAACGGTAATGCTCCGCAGGCACGATTTAACAATGGAGGTACAGCACACCAGGATGTGTATGCGGATCACGGCCACGACGAAATAATAACCGGGGATCTGAATAACAACCGGTTAAAGTAGGCTAGGATATTCGATTTGGTGTAAAAGCGACAAGTAAAAATATATACAGGTTAAGTTTAAGCGCCAGAGGGCGCGTATGATTAAGGGTCCGTTCCGTTTCACGCATATGCGCGCATTTTCTATAGTAAACGTTACGTATGCTATAGATAAATGCGCGCATATGCGTGAAACGGAACGGACCCTAAGTTAGGCGTCTGACGCCATTCCTAGTCCGCAAAGACTGAAGTGCCATGTTGGCACAAGAAAAATGTTTATTTTGCATAAAATAAAATATAATTTCATCCTTTACTTCCTTCAACATGCGAGCGACACTAATATTAAGTTAAGAGTGCAATAAAGCATGCAATCCGAAATGAGAGGTTATGGTAACACTCGGGGGACTCAATAGAATAGATTTCCAAGAGTGAGAATTCACTTTCGTGTATAGCTTCAGCGCGAACCGGGGAACATGATTCCGCGACTACCCGCGCGATACAATGCGTAATTTAGGAGATAAACGTAAAATTAACAATTTCGCGTCACGGGAGAAATCCAGGATACCTGGGACACGCGACAGCGAAATTCCCATAACGATAGCACACCGGGTTCAATAGATAGCAAACTAGAGGTCTTCTCCGGGAACAATGAGCATAGACGACTTCCGGAGGAAGAGAGGAAGCGATCGCACCCACTCCCGACAACCTAGCACTCATGCCCCGGAAGTTGGCGAACCGGGCATGACATCGTACAACAGACCGCGGAAACGTGCTCGGGGTCATGCGAGGAGACCATAAATGTCGTCACCAGCGACGTACGACGCGTGCCCCGGAAGTTAGCGGAGCGAAAATATTCTTCGAGAAGTTAGGCCGGAAATAGGCGTACCAGGTCGCGGCAAGTACGACGATACCCTGGACGTCAACCTGGGTACCGTGCCCCGGAAGTTAGCAAACCGGGACACTTTTCCGAGAACTAACGGTAGAATCGTGTTCTAGGGAACACGGCGAACTCCTCTATCGGGTCGGCGACGACGTCCGACCAACGCCCCGAGCAGTAGCGAACCGTGCAAGGTAGACGACATATGAAAGTAGAATTCAAACCTACGCGTCATGGGAAAGTCAGACAAGGGGTCAGAAACGACCCAGCTCGACCGCGCAGGGAACTGGCGAACCAGTGGGCCTATCGTGAAACCGAAAATGGATTTGATATCTACGCGACCTCGGCGATGTTAGTCCAAGGTTAAAATCGTTCTCCAAGCCACGCGAAGCTACTTAGCGAACGATCCATCCGATCGACACGAAAATTAACATGTAAGCACAGCGGCACACGCCCGTCACACCCGTAATGTAAAAACGGCAGATTTATGCTATCTAATTTTCCAAAAGGTGAGAGGGTACAGCACGAGCGTGTGGCACTGCAGCAGCGGGGAAAACCCCGCGATAACGTGAGGCCTTCTAAGCTAGCGATGCTTGGAAGACGCCACGTTGCAATAAATTGTTAGAATTGGTTAACGTGAGCGTAAAGATAATGTTAACGAATACGTATACCCGTGAGGCAACAGCGATAGCGACCGGGACACCCGGTATATATGGGAACTTTCCAGAAGAAGGAGAAAGTTACTCTAAAAACTTGTTTGCGACGAACGGCGAGCGAACATGCATGCGAACACAAAGCGCGCACAATGGGAACATGTGATAACACATGGCGAATGCGTGATAGCGAGCGAGAACGACCGCGAGGAAGGGCGAGCAATCGAGGAGTCTCTCGCCAGACATGGTACAGTGCGGACGCGTGTATCTGCCGGTCTGTGAACAAACAAGAATCCCGCGTACGGAGCGAATCCGATTTACCATTAACTACGTTGCTATAACGCGGATTATAAAATAATTTCGCGAACGTAGAAGCAGTGTCGCATAGTGCGGTTACGCGAGCGGAAACTGATTTGTAAAGGAAATAGAGAAATAAATCTTATTTTACCCGAAACGAATCGAGTGACCAGTTATTAGAACTTCCTGCACGACGATCCTGATTTCGAAATACCTACCCATCTTACCTGTCGGCGTTCATAACGGTGGTCCAGCGGCGTTCCAGCGGAGGTCCCGAGGCAGTCCCGCGGTGCACAGCGGCAGTCCCACGACAGTCCAGCGGCAGTCCAGCAGCGATCCATCCAGAGAACCTGAAACAGAAAAGGGGAATAGCAAGGGCATCGAAAGGGTCAGTGGCATGCTCATTTACATCTTTCTCGGTGAGCACAGAAAAAACCGAGTGGCGACCGTGAATAATTCGTTAAAATATCAACTCGTGGCATTACCGACCCTCCGTCCGGTCACAACCTAACCTGAAATCGCCGTGAGCTGAAGTCGTGCGCCCGGCGCGCCACAGTGACGAGATTAGCCCGATTAGCCCCGGGTGCTTGTAGACCGATTAGCCCCAAACACAAGTTTCAGGTTTGATCGCCCATGAAATATTAGACATCAACGATAATGAAAAAAATACACTGGATTCGTGTTCAGCATGCATTACTCTTTATAATTACGTACTTCGAGATTTGGAGAGCAAATATTATTGCAGATATTACAAAATTTCCACGCGCAGAAAATTTCACTTTCACCTTCCGAAAACACGTTTGCCCTCGTAAAAATCATAACACGGCAAGTAACCTGCCGAAACTCCGTTGGGGGGTCACATGGGTACCATAAGCAGCGTTTACAATGTTAATAGCGAGTTCGCACAATATACAGGTTCCGAGATATTTGATTAGACGTATTTACCCCGTAGACCTTTTAGCCCCAGTCTCCCCTAATTTGCACGTTATTCTGGAATGCGACCATCTTTCTCTCGATTTCATCCTGTAGATCTTTCAAAATTTGCACGCTCTGCTGCACGTAACGTTTATTGGCGGCATCGCCATCATCTACAGGCGGCGCTATCCGTCGAATCTTGCGCGATTTCGCGTCAAAGTCGGTGGCGACCACGCAAAGAGCGTTATCGCGCACGTAATTTCTGATTAATCCGCTCCATTGATAGTACGGTTCCGCACCGCCTCTTCCGAGCGATATACCAAACTTGTTGATCGGCATTTCGATGTTGATTGAACGGATCGCTGTCGCGCCATTTAATTTATAATAAGTCCAGCCTCGCGAAGTTCCTCGATAATCGACAGGATCTCGTTATCGTGACCGTTGTGACCCGCTAGGCGCGAAGCTTCGAGCAATCGGAGACGATCTACAAGCTCGTTGGGATCGTCCCAATGAACATAATCGATCTTGTTGTCGTTTAAAGTCATGGCACGCGGTATACCTTTTCCAGCTTTTTTATCCGAAATCAACGATGCAATTATATGGTCGATCTTGTTGCCGTTTAATGTCATGTCACGCGGTATACCTTTTCCAGCTTTTTTACCCGAAATCAACGGTGCGATTATTTGTGTGTACTTGTATCCCCTGTTGCTATTTAATCGAGCGTGAGCATCATGATTGCGTTTATGAGCACTCGTCATCAACAGAATGCTCTTGTATTTTTGCTTGTCGTCCTCCGTGTAGATCTCGTCATTGGGAATTTTCTTAAAGATCAACTCGTAAAGACCGCGTGTGCCAGCGTATCGTATGCCGTCGATAATTATGTTGTCCGCGTTGTCCACGTCAAAACGTTTATTACCGAGCATTCCATCAATGCTGAAATAAACGCCGTATACGGTGTCTATACCGCTTTCTTGATCACCGCTCGGAACTGCCCCGACGTACTTTTGGCCCAATAGACCAAAGTGATCTCGCAACGTTTCTCGACCCTCAGATGTTTGCAACTGCTGTCGAACGGACGTCACGAGTGAGTCATCCGTGATTTCGAAAACATCCTCGTTTGCGAGTGATTCCAGCATTGTGGGTTGCACGGAAGGCGCAGAGGTTATCGGTGGTTCATTCAATGGACCTTTCGATTGTTTCGATTTACGCGGTTGTAAAATTTTGGTTATTTCGCTCAAATTAGAAGGCACATTTATTGATCGTTTCAACGTAACCGGAGTTGAAGCCATTACAGAGTCGTTAAACGAGGCGTTTGATCGTTTTCGTTTGAGCTTTGGCTCTTCGTCTTCCCACACCGTTTCATTCTCAATCTTTGACACATCAGATTCTTTGCTAACGGTGTTTTTGGCAATCTGCCTTAGAGGCTCGATGATGGGCTTAAAGTGTCTCTCCAACGCGATATCTTTCTCCATTTTACCAATTTTCAAGGCGTGATACTTTTTGCGAATCGAATCGCTCGTTTTCGCAATTTGATTTGCTATCTTCTCGCGCTCTCTAATCTCCTCGCCGCTGTCCATGTTGCGATAACGTTGTTCAATCGACGCGTCGACAACAACTAACCACGTTTCGGTATCGCAAAGTCGTTAAATCCTTTTCTGTATCGACCATTCGAAATCGCGCTGTCCTTGTCTATCACCATGAATCCATACTTGTGTTGCCAACATGTATGACACAATTTACTGAAATCATCGTAAGACATATCTGTGTTTACGTGATCGTTGTATACGTGTTTCAGATTAGTGCCATCCTGTTTAAACAGAATCAATAAATTCGCAATGTCGCGTATAAGATGCTTCGGTATCTTTGCATACGTCTGACAAAGATAGAAGGAGTCAATGTCCGCGTGCCGGCCCATTGCAAAATATTCTCTTATCGTATCCTGCTTGTCGCACGCCACGTCATCAAAGATAAAAATAGAATTCGGGAGCGCTTCGCTCGGTGGAATGACGTCACTGTTATTCGAGAACGTAAAGTAGCCGATCTCTTCTATCGGTGTTAGTATATTCTCCAAATATCGATATTTCGGTTGTTGCAACGATTTCGAGTACACATACACGTTCTCGAAACGTACACCGTGCGGACTTTCCAGCAAGCTTATCAAGACGTTTGTCTTGCCGCAATTCGACGGACCGCAAATGATACCGCGTATAGAAATCGGTAGCATGTCTCCATGTTTGCGTACCTCTTTCGTTAACTGTATCCTATCATCAAAGTTTGTCACTTTGATCGTCCGCGATTGTGGTACGAATTTTACCTCCCCTCCATAACGAATGAAAAACAGTATCGAGAAAGCTGGCCTATTTATAGAGACGCGTAGAGCTGAGATGCTCAGTCTTTAAAATGTTTTTGCTCGTGTCGGATAACAGCGATATCTACGATTTAACCGCCGAGCAGTTAAAGTATATACCAAAGGTCATTCTACTACAACAGTTTTATAATTACATAGATTATTTGTGGGATAAGCTTCCTGAACATATCAAGGCAGATTCGGAGGTTCAGCAATATCGTCGCTGTTTAATACATTATAATTTGCCGAGTCAGCAGACGCACATCGACGGTCCGCCGCCGTTGATAAAAAACTGTGGCGAATGCCACCGAAGATAGGTCGAGGTCTGTTAAATCGCGCGATAAACGCGCTTCCGATCGAATTACACATTCCCGGCTATCAATTTTGCGGTCCGGGAACTCATTTAGAAACACGATTGGCAAGAGGTGATCGGGGTATTAATCCATTGGACGCAGCGTGTCGCGAGCACGACATCGCCTACTCGCGTAGCAACGATCTCGCAGAACGACACGTGGCAGACAATATACTCGCCGCGAAAGCGCGAAAACGTGTCACCGCGAACGATTCGACTCTCGGGGAGAGAGTTGCAGCTATAGCCGTCTGGGCGGCCATGAAGGCTAAAACGAAACTCGGTATGGGTTTGAAAACGAAGAAAAAAAAGAAGAACAAGCGAATACTTCCGGTAGCGAAACGCGGTGGTATCCTGCCGATCCTGCCGTTATTAGGGGTTCTCGGCTCGTTAGTCGGCGGAGCGGCGGGAGTCGCAAAGGCCGTGAACGATAACAAATCCGCGCGACGTCAGCTGGAAGAGATGCAACGTCACAATCGCGCCATGGAAGGTCACGGACTTTATCTCGCTCCGTACAAACGCGGACGGGGAGTCTCGAGAAAAAAAAAACGTCGAAGAGACGCTAAAAATCCCCAAGGGCGTAACTACCAACGTACAACTGCAACAATTAGCAAAACGTATGCGCATTCCATATTTTCGAGGTATTTTCATGCGCGACTCGTTACCGATCGGCGGTGTACGTCGAAACGAAAGCGGTATCGTGAATTTGGATAATACTGAGGGAGCGAGTACTCACTGGGTGGCGTACGCGAAGAGGGGGATCGTGCCATATATTTCGACAGTTTTGGCAATCTTCGACCACCTAGAGAATTGGCGCAGTATTTAAAGAACAATGTAATAGAGTACAATCGCACACCTTATCAGCAATACGATCAGAGCAATTGCGGCCAACTGTGTCTGCGTTTTCTACAGTCGGTTGACAATCAATTTAAAGACCGGTGTTACGTTGTTTAATCTCAGTATTCATTTAAACATGTCACTGACATTTACGCTCACCGGCAAGAGCAGCATCCTCGCGGTAAGCTACTTCCCCGCCGTGGATTTGAGCGATGGCGATTACGAGCTCGGTCTGACAGATTTTGAAACCTATCACACGATACCGAATGTAAATTCGTCGAACAATAAATTCTACTATGACGACGACGACGACAAGGAGATTACCATTCCCGAAGGATCGTACGAACTGCGTGATATAGACATGTATCTGAAACGCGCTCTTTTATGGAACCAATCCAATAATGTCTCGACAAACGAAGATGAACCGCACCCATTGATTATTATTCGGGCTAATAACAATACGATGAAGAGCGAGATCAAGTGCGCTTATCGGATAAATTTCACCAAACCGAACAACATTGGATCGCTACTGGGATTTTCAGCGAATCGCGTGCTGGAGTCGCGACAATGGCACGAATCGGATGTTCCGATAAATATCATCAACGTAAACATCATTCGCATAGAGTGCAACGTGACCGCGGGTGCATACAGCAACGACAAGTATGTGCACACGATACACGAGTTTTCACCGCGTGTGCCTCCAGGATATAAGATATCGGAAACGCCGGTACAGATCATTTACCTTCCGATCATCGTACGGAGCATTTCGGACTTGACGCTTCGCGTCGTGGATCAGGACGGTCGATTGATTGATTTTCGTGGAGAGAAACAAAATTAGAGAAACAATCCGATCGCCAAAGAAGAAACTCACTGCGTCGAACGTTGAGTTTTTGAAATCATTGGGTTTCGTCGTACGAAATGGCTAATATCTTAAACATTGGAGGTGAACCGATCTTTGACGACAGCGTCGTCAAGATTGAGACACACACGTACAATCCGTACGCCAACACAACGTTTGGACATAACGATGAGATAAGAATACCCGGTTACGTAACAGGTGGCCCAAAGACAAATGATCCGCGACTTTTCATCCGCGACATTTGATCCGAAGAAGAAAAAACCGGAAGCCAATTGATCCGAACGACAAATCGTCCGAACCAATTAAATCCGCGACAAAACGCCCGTAAAAAAAATCAGAATTATGAAAAATCCACTAAAAATCATATTTATTTATTAGTCAATGTATATTTGTAATAACATCTTTTAGAAATCAAAGTAACAGCAGAACAATAATCCAAACCATAAACGTCTAATTATTACACGGACAATACAGACGCTACATTTTTTAAATATTTTATTTTCGTAGCCTGATCATATTTGGTCGCAATATTTTTAATTCGCTCATCTTTTTCCGCATACATTTTTCGTTTTTTAGCAACAACATTAACCCCAGTATTCATTTGAGCAATCGTTGTTTCCGTAAGAACTTGCTCGCCCTTAATCACATCCATGAAGCTACTAAATATTGCATGAACTACGCGAACTTTGCTATTAAATGAGTGATGCCAACCCTCAACGCCATTTTTTCGAACGCATGACACCATCAATAATTGCTTGATAACAATTCCACAAAACTAAATCAAACATCGGCTTCTTGCGTTTTGCCAGTACGACATCGTTCACCAACCCAGGTTCGCTCAAAGTACCGAATTAAATCGTTTAATGCATCATCATTATCTTCAAAAAACGGTGATACAATAAGCTCCTCATATGCCTCAAGTACATCATACACAGGAACAAATGCTAGCGCCATAAGGATTTTAATGTTTAAACAAAAGCTCAGATCGGAATTGTAATTTTGCTGTAGACCACAAAATTGCACGTGGCTCCAAATACACTGACTGAAGTGGAAAAGGCAACCAGATATAACACACTCAGGGGGTCGATCATGAAAGATTTTCACTCTTCACTTTTCATGTTACGAATATCACGTGAAAATATTTACATGAAAAATGAAAAAATGGTATTACATTTTTTCATGGTACACATTTTATAATATACTAATTTGCACGTGATTTAGTTATTAAAAAAGATATACTGCCTGCCCTATTTCACTGTCTATGATATAAATATTGTTTTCTATCGTAAATTTTCAAAACGTCAAATTTTTCACGTGAACTTTTAGTGAGCGGTTTTATGACCTCTTTTCATGAAAAAATGTATATTTTTCACGTAAATCTTTCACCATCGCACGACTTGCTTAAAAGTGAAAAATATATACGCATGCGCATTATGACAGCAGCTAGATATTACTAGCAACAGCACAATAAGCATATGTAATGCAATGGAGGCACACGGAGGTTAAGAACGGTGAGGCTGCTGCATCGCTGCGTTTTGAGATCTTTATCCGAGGTAATCCTTTTCTTTTAAGTAAAATGTCATCAAAATGTTACATATATATATGAGAAACATTCAATTAATGTTATATCTGATAATGTAGTGTATCAAATAAGAGTTAAACTATATCTTCTACATGTATAAAATATTTAGAGGTTATCCTTGATTTAATGTACAAATTAATACATTAAATTTATGTTATAACGTTTAATAAACTGTTAAATTTGCTATACGTCTTTCGCAATCAAGGATAACCTCTAAATATTTTATACATGTAGAAGATATAGTTTAACTTATTTGATACACTATATCAATAACTGCACGGTGTTCGAGAACGGTGCGGACGGAATAAAGTACGCGGATGAGCGACCGGACGAAAAGCTGGATCGTAACGACGTGTACGATCTATGCACCTTCACCACAACGGCCAGTCAGACCTTCCCTGTCACTATATCTATGGAGCAGAATAAATACGCGCCCAACGTAAAACGATGTCCACAAGTGAGTTGACGATGTTTGTCACTGGCGAAAGTAATATTACGAAATTTTAACGATAACGCAAGAACATTTATTAACGAGTGGCAATAATATTATTCAGCATATCTTCACGAGGCCAGGCCACGTCCTGACGGTGCATTTTCTGCAAATGAAAACCGACAGGAACGACAGCGCCGTCATGCATTTCGTCATTTGCTCATTGTCCTTTTACAAACATTCGAAAACACGACAAACGAAAATATGATCGTGTCTCTAAAAAAAGAAAATGTTTCTCTTTATTGGATTCTCACGCTTACAAAGTTACTTTTTTACTAAATGAGTCATCGAGTCGTTAACTGTGTCTAATTAATCGACGGCAGTCTTGATGTCGCGCAGCAAGCATCAGCCGTTTTTATTGACAATAAAATAAAACAATAATAAATGAAACCGAATACCACGAGTAAATAGAGAAGTGCTTTCGATCGGGCTGGATATTTATCTAATATTTTTTTTGTATAAATTAATATAAACTTTTCTACACCGCAAACTGCACGCCGATTATTTGTCAGCCTTGAAACACAGTCTCGTTGGAGTAGAAAATTCATATGATTAAATCGATGATTGATTTAACAACGATGCTAATAAGCCTTTAAATCACCGCAAAGAATTTACGCGGAAAAAAAGAAATGTCAAGTCAAGTTTTATATACTCGTATATACGCAACAATCTATAATCTTTCTTGAATGAAGTAATTTATATAGTTCAACCAAGAAAAAAATTTTAATTTTTATAAGAAGATTATAGATTGTTGTGTATATACGAGTATATAGGTTTTGATTTAACACCTTTTTTTTCTGTGTATCGTGAAAAATATCACCATATGTCATTTATCATTGAAATAAAATATTTTTATTGTACTCTTTTTTTTTTATTGCAAGGCATTAAGCACTTTAATGCAATTTGACGAAGTCGCGAGATACAAATTCCACGGGTATTTTTAGATCGGCCAGCAGCAGAAATTGCGGAGGATCATGGACGCGGACGCTACCACCTTCGCATATCGGCGTAAAGGACGTTCAGCAAAGGGACATCCACGAGGTTTCGGGAGATGTGGTACCGATAAATATGGTAAAGGGTATCGGGCACCTCCGAGATCCCCGACTGAACAAGGTACCGTTGTCCCCCCTTGAATTTTCTTCGGTAGAGCGGACGCACGATCTCACAGCGTGAATATTCCCTGATAATAACAGGGCTTGGCGTTCACCCTGAAAGAAAGAATAGCCCTCGGCATACACGGGCTGCAGCCACCCCGATTTAAGACGCAAGGGGAACAGCTGGCTCTGTGCAAAACCTCAGTAATGAAATACTCGGAGTATTTGAATCGATACTTGTATCTCGTGGAACTTCAGGTAAATATAGTACCTACTCGGCGTCTACTCGTCCTTTGGGGAATCTGCCCTTAATTTCTTCGGAATAATTTTTAGGAGAGGAGCGAAAGATTATTTTTTCGCTTGTTAAGCGAAAACATCGAACAGATGATGCCGATTGTCTATACACCTACCGTCGGTTTGGCCTGCCAAAAGTTTGGCGTGATATGTCGTAGACCTCGCGGACTTTTCATTACTATATACGATAAGGGCCATATTTACGAGATCTTGAATAATTGGTTAGTATCAAAGGAGAGATACTACAAAATATTATTGCCGTATCTGTAAAAGAGACGAGAGAGTTATGTTTGCAACCTGTCTTTTACCGTTCTTTTCACACGATTGATTAAAATGTAATCGCTATTCCAAGGGAAAACAGTTTTTAAAAGACACTGTAGAGTTTTAAACGGAAAGTGCGCGTTTGGCGTTGGTTCGCTAAAAATAGAATTCCACGCATCATACGCATCGCACGTTTTCACATTATAACAAGCGGAGCAAGAGAGAAAGATCAATGGCTTTATGTATAGTATAACGTATTAATTTATTTTCAATATCCACCATAATTTCCATCGTATTTTTAGGCCGGAACAAGCGGTGCGAGCTATCTGTGTAACGGATGGCGAGCGAATTTTAGGTCTCGATGACCTCGGGGCATGCGGCATGGGTATCCCCGTTGGAAAACTGGCGCTTTATACAGCTCTGGCTGGTATCAAACCGCATCAATGTCCCCCGATCACTATTGATGTAGGCACTAATAACGAGCAGCTAAGAAACAATCCTCACTACATCGGTCTTAACAAGCCTAGGAGCCAAGGTGCTGAGTATGACGAATTAATCGACGAATTTATGGCTGCCTGCGTGAAAAAGTACCGACAAAACGTTCTTATTCAAGTAAGCTAACATACGCAACTATCGTGTGTACACTTTTAAATATATATAATTTATTATGTCTTTGATTTAAATCTCGTGAAATTCTATGATTCTATGATTCGTACAACATGATAATATTATAATACGCTTTGTGTTTCAGTTCGAAGACTTCGGAAACCACAATGCTTTCCGTTTCTTAGATAAATACAGAGATAAGTACTGTACGTTCAACAATGACATATAAGGTACGGCGGCGGTTGCGGTGGCTGGAATCTTAGCGTCGCAAAGAATAACTAAGAAAAGAATGTCAGATAATAAGTTTGTCTTCCTCGGCGCCGGAGAGATTTGTTTTTTGAGTGTCGTCGTAGCCAAAAAACGACGGCAGGCGGTTGTCACTATCAGCAGGTATCTCTTATTTAACTTGTTCTTTCTTTCTATTAAATAAAACATCTATAAATTTTGTATTTAATATATATTTGACATATACTTTATTATGTATTTTATCATATATATTATAAGCATATCGCATCAATGCTTTATACAGATTTTTATAATACTAATAGTTATATATACGGTGGATATCGTCGCTCCATTACATACGAAACGGACACAGTGTATTTTTCAATGTTGTGGACACACTGTATATTTTAACCGCTCCCTATAATAAATGAGGATCTGCGATGCCATTTTTCTTTGTAAATAAATGAAGTCTGGGGTGCCATTTTTCTTTTCATCTTCCGTCGGCGTCGGGTGCGTTTCACGTTTTCGTTGCTGCGAGGAAATATTTCGATTCGAAGAAAGAAAGGTATGTTAATAAGATTCTCAATATCTCTACAGTTCTTCCTCAAAATTTCTATTACTATACTACCTATAGATACTACCTATACGTTTATTGTCTCCCTTCAGGGTTGCAAGGCGTTTTGGAGGGACGTTCTTAACCCTTTACAAACAAATATATACGCCTCTCCTTATCCACACATCCGGCGTTTTATAGGGACGCACCCAACCCTTTACAAGTCTCTTTCGTGTCCCGGCTTGGCCATAGCGACCCTTAACATACTAGCGCCCTCCCACCCTCTCGATACCCGCCCCACTACTCCTCCCTGTCCCACCCTTCCCTGTCCTTCTCTCTCTCGTGCCATCTCCGACCTCTCCTCCGTCCATAACTCTCCTTTCTCTTCCTGCTTCCTTTCTTCTCTCCTCCAGTCTGCTCCCTTCTCCTACCTTCCGTGCCCCACTCCTCAACTCTCCACCTCCTCTTCAATCCCGCTTCTCTCTGTCTCTCTTCCCCGCTCCTGAGCTGCGCCACCCCGTCACCCTTCTTGTCTCGTCTCTCTGCTCTCTGTTCCCTGCTTCTGCTTTCAGTCCGTTCTTCCGTCTCTTTACCTTTCTCCTCCTCCTACAAGCAAACTTTCCTCAGCACTTTCCTCTCTTAACCACCCCTCTCTCTTCCTCTCTACGCCTCCTCTAACCCCCGTGCGAGCGTGTGTGTGTATAACCCCTGCCTCTCCTCCTTCCTTACCTTTACTCTCTGCCTTTTTTACTTCTCTCCGCTCTCTCCCCTCCGCTCCCTTCTCTTTGCCCTCCATTCGACCCTTTCCCTCATCTATCCTTTCACCGTTCTTCACTCTCTACGTTCTCCTCTCACCTCTCTTCGTTCGCCACCTTTCACTCTCCGTACCCCCATCTCTCCGTTCTCCCCCCGTTCCCCTCTCTCCGTCCTCTTGCCGTGCGGCGGCCGACTTTCTCGTTCCCGCTCCCCCCTCTCTGCCCCCATAATCTTCCTAATCTTCTCCAACTCCTCCCCTACCTTCGCTACTCCCCTTGCCTACTCCTCCACCAACTTTATATCCCTCGTTCTCCCTGATGTTCCCCTTTACTATACTACCTATATATTTAGTTAATTCTTGCTTTTCGGCTTTGGCTTTATATTTATTTTCCAACTTGGGAGATTAACTATTGTATTTACAATTTTTATAATTATGTTAGTTTTTGTTTAGCATTTATTCATTAAGTTGTATCAATCTTTTAGGATGAATGTAACAAATAAACAAAAGAAGATTCTACTTGACTGGATGAAATTGCATCCGGAGGTAGCCAGAGGTAGAATACGACAGAAAGGAGAAAGTAAAAGCAAAATGGTAAATATTGTCTACAATTCTTAATATAATATATAATTAACACTAAACCTACCGACACTTTATGTCTACCTATTTTTACCGCGACCAGTCAAATAACCGGTCTTAAAAAAAGATATATTTTTTACAATTAAATGTAAAATAATTTGGTATTGTATTAAATAATAAATAAAACATTTTTACAAAATGACACAACAAAGGACCCTGCATTAATTATATATATAGATAGAAAATGGGATCTTGGTAAAATTAGCTAATTTTTTAATATGTTGTAGCTTATGACCTACTGAACAAAAAAATGTAATAAGCTCAAAGCTAAATTATAAACAATTTTTGAGCTATAGCCAGTCAAACATGAAAAAGAGCCCGAATTTTTCGTGTTTGACTAGCTATAGCTTATAAGCTTATAAGCTACAACATATTGAAAAATTAGCCGATTTTACCGAGATCCCATTTCCTATATAATTAGTGCAGGGTCCTTTATTTCTTTTTTTCATTAGTCGTAAAGTTAAAAAATGGCGATAACGTTGTATGTAGGAAACTACACAAAAGTTTGAAAACGGTCATTTAACGGTAGAATAACTTTAGTGTTAAGGCTCCTGTAGTGCGATTCTGTAACTCGAGAATTACAGAATCGCACTACTGAGCTTTCGTGATTGATGTTAGATCGTCAGAGGCGAAAAATGATATACTGAGGATTCTTGCGTGCCATATGTGTCTAAATAAAAATATACTTAATTTGCATACAGTAACACTTGAGATCACTTCAGCATACTTCAAAAATACTCCGAAGTCTATCTCTTTCCCTTGACAGTTAATAAACAGCCCTAAAGTGAATATAAAACAAAGCCTAGTCACACGCCTGCGCATAAAATGGCATGCTAAATGTGTGTATTACATTTATTTTACGGCTGTTTATTTAAAAATATATTACTCATGATGTTACATTACATAAATATACTGTAATTGTACTAAATGTAGCTTCAAAATTTTAGAAACAATTATTAGAGGACATGGCGATTACAATTAACATGGCCAATAAAGGTCCCATTAAATCCAGTTCCGAATGGTTTAAGGTATTTACTAATTTTTCTTAGTAAAATGTTTATTAAGAGAAATTTTTTTAAATATATATATTTTTACATTGTAATATATCTGAATGAAATAATAATCAACGAATATTGTTTTAATTTTGGAAAAATATATATGCTATGTTATATATATAATTATATTATTGTAGATTAAACAAGAATTGATTATTATACGTAAATAAGAAAGAAATCTCTATAAAACATAAATACATTACAAAAAAAAGTTTAATATTTGAAGACATTTGTATTTTATATTTTGTAGACATGGAAAGACTGGAAGATGTATGTATTAAAAAAGGAGACAAAGCGAAGAAGTTATCAATCAGGAACGGGGGGAGGATTTCCGATGAAAATAGATATGTCCCCGCTGGAAGAAGAGTTATTAGATTTTTTAACGCCAGAAGCGGCAGGTCTCGAAAATATTCCACAAGGGGGATTAAATTTAGATCAAGACGCAAGTTGTAGTCAGGAAGACATGCTTCCTTATCCAGATAATCTGAATAATCTCGACAATATACTGACACAAGAACCACAATGTTATAAAGATTATTTGCCACCTCATAAAAAGCTACGTACAAGCAATGCAGCTTTAAATAAAGGTTTGTAACAGAAAGTAGTTATACTTAAATAAATAAAATAGCATATACAAATATTAATACAACTCAATTTTTTTTTATTTTACATTTCAGAATCAGAAGTTAAATCAATGTCAGTTGAAATGGTTAATCTTCAAAAAGAAAAAATACAATTAAAAAAAGAGGAACTATGTATTCAAAGGCAATGTTTGGAAGTGCAACAATCTGCACTGACTGAGTTACGACAAATGAGACGTGCAATGGATATATTTATATCTTCGCCAACAAAGTAATGAAAACTTCTATATTTTTATTATAATGATATGCATATATTTAAAAGATCAGAAAAAAGTCTACAGTGTATAATTTTATGTTCTTGTTGTTGTTTTTATTTATTACTTAATATAATACTATTTTTATTTTGTACTTAACAATTATATTTTTTTTGGCAGTGAAAATGATTTGTCCTAATCTAGGACAAAGAGGAAATTCTCCGGATCAACAGTGTCTGACTTTCGCTGGCAAGCAACTGGAATATGGAACTCTTTCCGATTACAACATTCAAAAGAAATTCAGGCTTTATATGGTTCTGCGTCTTCGAGGAAGAATTCAATTTTTCGTGAAAACAACTTTTGACACCACAGAAAACGTGAAAGCTATAATTCAGGATAGATAAAGAATTCCCCAGGTTCAGCAGCGTTTAATCTTTGTTGGCAAGCAGCTGGAAGACGGCAGAACTCTTTCCGATTACAACATCCAAAAGGAATCCATACTCCACTTACACAAACATATAATTAGAAGAGGACGAAGAAGACGGAGGCACGTTCTTGTGAGCTGGAAGTCTACAGACAGGCTAGTTGCAAATTGAGTAGCATCGGTAGTATCGAAGTGGCATTGATTACTTTTTTTTAAGGCTCCTGGTCCCTATTGGTATATTACATTAGTATTTACAAGATGCAATTGGTATATGAATCTTACCTGAAAATTCTGGTGAATAATGCAATGCTCTCTCCTATCTTAGACATCTCCATCGTCCCTTTAACATCCCAATAGCTCGTTCTATACATGACCGAGCTCTTACATGAGCATTAGTGTAACGAGCCGAAGGTGATCCTTCTGGTTGTCTTAGTTTTGGTGTCAATAAGTACGGTAACAAAGGATATCCGGAATCACGTATAATATTAAGATCATGCTATGCATATATCAACGATATAACACTTCTATCTGTTACTACGTTTACGCGAGCGTTACTTCTGTCGTAACTTACGATAATTCCTTCGCATAAACGGGATTTTGTAGTAACTTATGATAATTTACTCCGCGTAAACGAGTGAATTATCGTAAGTTACTACAGAAGTAACGCTCGCGTAAACGTAGTATGTATATCATATAATATTTCTAATTTTAATAATAATATTAATGTAATATACCTAATAACCAAGAATTTGTTCGTCCATTCTGAAATTGCTGTTCTAAGTGACACGAAAGAATTAGAGCGTCCCAGACACGTGCATCGTGGGTTCTTCCTCCCCATGACCACTATTTACAAATAGTATCTTAAAAAGATTCAAAAATAATTCTTTTGTAATAATAACACAGGCCGACAAAATTTTGCGAAACTCCAAAACCTGAGACCAGACTATACTTTCCCAAAGGTTTTCGGTCTGCTGAATCCGAATCCGCCAGCGAAATTGCTCCATCACATCAGGTTTTCGAGATATCCTAACCTGAAAGTGCAAAAAACACAGTTTTTCGCTATATTCGGGGTTATATTAAACCGCGAATTAATTTTTCTCCACAAAACTTGTTACGGCATCTGAAAGTACTACTCTTCGCCTTCAAAATGCTTTTTGAATTTTTCAGATATCTTATTTCTTCTCGGAGATATCGTCCGTTGAAATTTTTTAGTTTGGCGTTTTCGTTACAACCTCCCTAACTTTGAAAAAAGTCTAAGATTTTCGAATTCGCCTTTTTTTTGGTCAATTAGGCAGACCACAGTTATGTATTCTTATGTTTTTGGAGTAGCTGAATTTGAAATTGCAGTCTGCTTACCCCATCGAGTCATAGCTATAGGGGGGGGGGGGCTCGATGGGGTAAGCAGACTGCAATTTCAAATTCAGCTACTCCAAAAACATAAGAATACATAACTGTGGTCTGCCTAATTGACCAAAAAAAAGGCGAATTCGAAAATCTTAGACTTTTTTCAAAGTTAGGGAGGTTGTAACGAAAACGCCAAACTAAAAAATTTCAACAGACGATATCTCCGATAAGAAATAAGATATCTGAAAAATTCAAAAAGCATTTTAAAGGCGAAGAGTAGTACTTTCAGATGCCGTAACGAGTTTTGTGGAGAAAAATTAATTCGCGGTTTAATATAACCCCGAATATAGCGAAAAACTGTGTTTTTTGCACTTTCAGGTTAGGATATCTCGAAAACCTGATGTGATGGAGCAATTCTGCTGGCGGATTCGGATTCAGCGGGCCGAAAACCTTTGGGAAAGTATAGTCTGGTCTCAGGTTTTTAAAAATGTCGGCCTGTGTAATTTTTTATATAATACTTATTATTTATCTTATATAATACTATCAAAACATTTAACAAATGATATAGTTTGCGATTGATATATAAATGCTCCCGTTCCTTGTTTGGAGGCCAAATTGCTACGTGAGTACCGTTGATGGCACCTATTACGCCCGGAAATCTACAATGAATTCAAAACCTGTAATAACAATAAAAATTATTAATCTATATGAAATATTTACTTATAATAAGTATTATATAAAATATTGTTCTGTTGCTTAATGAGTTCAATATCTAAATGTTCTGTTGGGGAATTTTATCCAATATTGCGTGATTTGATTAAGTGCTTCTATGACAGTATGGATTGCTCCGGACAATGGCCTAGTTTACACCGACCGTTTGGTACGCTTACCAAGTACTATATTCGTATCAAATTCGTATCAAATCTCTATTTACACCGGTATAACCCAAGATTTAATACGGATTTGATACAGATATAGTACTTGGTACGCGTACCAAACGGTCGGTGTAAACTAGGCCAATGATGATTGGCACATACAAGACAGAAAGTCTGGACTAATACGACGTTGGTATGAATCAGAAGCCAAATTATGTTTTGAGTCTATATCTGCTTATACTTCTAACATTACTTTCAAACATATTCCCTCTCAAAGTACAAGAATGTAAAAAATTGTAAGTTAGACATATATGCAGATAAACGCATTCTTGTGCAAGATCAATATCTCTTAAATGATTTTTCTGCGAGCTTTAAAAGGGAACGTGTCATTCAACAGTATTATATATGTATATTTATAGCATTTTTTGCCAAATCTCTAGACTTATCAAAAGATCAACCAACTAGCAGGTGAAACAGGAGTTTGAGCAGAAAACATAATGTATGAATATACATTTTTCTTGTATTTGCAATGGTTCAGTAAAGCACCGGTGGGTGCTGGGACTGTTTCCTTTTAAAGATAGAGTCCGCACCGGCTACGCTGGTGGGTGCTGGGACTATCTTTTCGGGAAACAGAGTCCGCGCTGTATTTACTAAATCATATCGAATACAAGAAAAGTTTACATACATACATTATGTATTCTATTCAAGCTCCTGTTTCACCTGCTAGTTGGTTGATCTTTTGATAAGTCTAGAGATTTGGCAAAAAATGCCATGAATATACATATATAATAACTGTTGAATGACACGTTTTCGTATTTCGTTACCATTTACATTATTTCTTATATCGTTCATTCCGATATTTCTTTCTTGTATGTCCAATTCGTCGTAATATATCTCAGGCTGCGGTATGTTGTAAAATTTTGCTATGTTTCGTACGACGCAGCAAGCATTAACAATGAGAGCTGAAATTGTTTATAACATCATAAAATTAATATTACTATTGGTATATTACATTAATATTTACAAGATGCAATTGGTATATGAATCTTACTTGAAAATTCTGGTGAATAATGCAATGCTCTCTCTTTTCTTAGACACCTCCATCGTCCCTTTAACATCCCAATAGCTCGTTCTATACATGACCGAGCTCTTACATGAGCATTAGTGTAACAAACCGAAGGCGATCCTTCTGGTTGTCTTAGTTTTGGTGTCAATAAGTACGGTAACAAAGGATATCCGGAATTACTTATAATATTAAGATCATGCTATGCATATATCAACGATATAACACTTCTATCTGTTACTACGTTTACGCGAGCGTTACTTCTGTAGTAACTTACGATAATTCCTTCGCATAAACGGGATTTTGTAGTAACTTACGATAATTTACTCCGCGTAAACGAGTGAATTATCGTAAGTTACTGCAGAAGTAACGCTCGCGTAAACGTAGTATGTATATCATATAATATTTCTAATATTAATAATAATATTAATGTAATATACCTAATAACCAAGCATTTGTTCGTCCATTCTGAAATTGCTGTTTTAAGTGACGCGAAAGAATTGAAGCATTCCAGACACGTGTATTGTGGGTTCTTCCTCCCCCCATGACCACTATTTACAAATAGTATCTTTCCATTGAAATCACTGACCTTAAAAAGATTCAGAAATAATTGTTTTGTAATAATAATTTTTATATAATACTTATTATTTATCTTATATAATACTTACTATCAAAACATTTAACGAATGATATAGTTTGCGATTGATATATAAATGCTCCCGTTCCTTGTTTGGAGGCCAAATTGCTACGTGAGTACCGTTGATGGCACCTATTACGCCCGGAAATCTATAATGAATTCAAAACCTGTAATAACAAAAATTATATTAATCTATATGAAATATTTACTTATAATAAGTATTATATAAAATATTGTACTGTTGCTTATAACGAGTTCAATATCTAAATGTTCTGTTGAGGAATTTTATCCAATATTGCGTGATTTGATTAAGTGCTTCTATGACAGTATGGATTGCTCCGGACAATAACCTACTTTACACCGACCGTTTGGTACGCTTACCAAGTACTATATTCGTATCAAATCTGTATTTACACCGGTATAACCCAAGTGTGATTCCGGATATCCTTTGTTACCGTAATGAAATATTTACTTATAATAAGTATTATATAAAATACTGTTGCTTATAACGAGTTTAATATCTAAATGTTCTGTTGAGGAATTTTATCCAATATTGCGTGATTTGATTAAGTGCTTCTATGACAGTATGGATTGCTCCGGACAATAACCTACTTTACACCGACCGTTTGGTACGCTTACCAAGTACTATATTCGTATCAAATCTCTATTTACACCGGTATAACCCAAGTGTGATTCCAGATATCCTTTGTTACCGTAATTATTGACACCAAAACTAAGACAACCAGAAGGATCACCTTCGGCTCGTTACACTAATGCTCATGTAAGAGCTCGGTCATGTATAGATTTAATACGGTTTTGATACAGATATAGTACTTGGTACGCGTATCAAACGGTCGGTGTAAACTAGGCCAACGATGATTGGCACATACAAGACAGAAGGTCTTGACTAATACGACGTTGGTATGAATCAGAAGCCAAATTATGTTTTGAGTCTATATATCTGCGTATACTTCTAACATTACTTTCAAACATATTCCCTCTCAAAGTACAAGAATGTAAGAAATTGTAAGTTAGACATATATGCAGATAAACGCATTCTTGTGCAAGAGTAATATCTCTTAAATGATTTTTCTGCGAGCTTTAAAAGGGAACGTGTCATTCAACAGTATTATATATGTATATTCATAGCATTTTTTACCAAATCTCTAGACTTATCAAAAGACCAACCAACTAGCAGGTGAAACAGGAGCTTGAGCAGAAAACATAATGTATGAATATACATTTTTCTTGTATTTGCAATGGTTCAGTAAAGCACCGGTGGGTGCTGGGACTGTTTCCTTTTAAAGATAGAGTCCGCACCGGCTACGCTGGTGGGTGCTGGGACTATCTTTTCGGGAAACAGAGTCCGCGCTGTATTTACTAAATCATATCGAATACAAGAAAAGTTTACATACATACATTATGTATTCTATTCAAGCTCCTGTTTCATCTGCTAGTTGGTTGATCTTTTGATAAGTCTAGAGATTTGGCAAAAAATGCCATGAATATACATATATAATAACTGTTGAATGACACGTTTTCGTATTTCGTTACTATTTACATTATTTCTTATATCGTTCATTCCGATATTTCTTTCTTGTATGTCCAATTCGTCGTAATATATCTCAGGCTGCGGTATGTTGTAAAATTTTGCTATGTTTTGTACGACGCAGCAAGCATTAACAATGAGAGCTGAAATTGTTTTTAACATCATAAAATTAATATTACTATTGGTATATTACATTAATATTTACAAGATGCAATTGGTATATGAATCTTACCTGAAAATTCTGGTGAATAATGCAATGCTCTCTCTTTTCTTAGACACCTCCATCGTCCCTTTAACATCCCAATAGCTCGTTCTATACATGACCGAGCTCTTACATGAGCATTAGTGTAACGACCCGAAGGTGATCCTTCTGGTTGTCTTATACTACGTTTACGCGAGCGTTACTTCTGTAGTAACTTACGATAATTTACTTCGCGTAAACGAGTGAATTATCGTAAGTTACTACAGAAGTAACGCTCGCGTAAACGTAGTATGTATATCATATAATATTTCTAATATTAATAATAATATTAATGTAATATACCTAATAACCAAGCATTTGTTCGTCCATTCTGAAATTGCTGTTCTAAGTGACGCGAAAGAATTAGAGCGTCCCAGACACGTGCATCGTGGGTTCTTCCTCCCCATGACCACTACCCCAGTAGCACAGTAACGTTAAATGACGTTTTAATGACGTCTAGAAACGTCATTAAAACGTCATTTAACGTCACTGTGCTACTGGGGTAGTGGTCATGGGGAGGAAGAACCCACGATGCACGTGTCTGGGACGCTCTAATTCTTTCGCGTCACTTAGAACAGCAATTTCAGAATGGACGAACAAATGCTTGGTTATTAGGTATATTACATTAATATTATTATTAATATTAGAAATATTATATGATATACATACTACGTTTACGCGAGCGTTACTTCTGTAGTAACTTACGATAATTCACTCGTTTACGCGAAGTAAATTATCGTAAGTTACTACAAAAGTAACGCTCGCGTAAACGTAGTATAAGACAACCAGAAGGATCACCTTCGGGTCGTTACACTAATGCTCATGTAAGAGCTCGGTCATGTATAGAACGAGCTATTGGGATGTTAAAGGGACGATGGAGGTGTCTAAGAAAAGAGAGAGCATTGCATTATTCACCAGAATTTTCAGGTAAGATTCATATACCAATTGCATCTTGTAAATATTAATGTAATATACCAATAGTAATATTAATTTTATGATGTTATAAACAATTTCAGCTCTCATTGTTAATGCTTGCTGCGTCGTACAAAACATAGCAAAATTTTAGTCTAGAAACGTCATTAAAACGTCATTTAACGTCACTGTGCTACTAGGGTATTTACAAATAGTATCTTAAAAAGATTCAAAAATAATTGTTTTGTAATAATAATAATTTTTTATATAATACTTATTATTTATCTTATATAATACTTACTATCAAAACATTTAACGAATGATATAGTTTCCGATTGATATATGAATGCTCCCGTTCCTTGTTTGGAGGCCAAATTGCTATGTGAGTACCGTCGATGGCACCTATTACGCCCGGAAATCCTACAATGAATCCAAAATCTGTAATAACAATAAAAATTATTAATCTATATAAAATATTTACTTATAATAAGTATTATATAAAATACTGTACTGTTGCTTAATGAGTTCAATATGTAAATGTTCTGTTGGAAATTTTATCCAATATTGCGTGATTTGATTAAGTGCTTCTATGAAAGTGTGGATTTTTCCGGACAATGGCCTAGTTTACACCGACCTTTTGGTATCTCTGTTTACACCGGTGTAACCCGAAATTTAATACAGATTTGATACAGATATAGTACTTGGTACGCGTAAACGGTCGGTGTAAACTAGGCCAATGATGATTGGCACATACAAGACAGAAAGTCTTGACTAATACGACAAATATAAATTATTGTCTTGCATATTACGAATTAGGATGCATCTTCATTTGTGAATGAAAATATATTAATACTGTAATTAGATTTAAATATAAATATTCGAAAAAAATGTAGATGTAAATTTATTTCTTACCGCCATGTTTTTAGCGTTGGGAAGTCTTGTTAATACGAAATAGGCCACGTCGTAGTTATTCTAATATATATATTTTTTTTAAGTAGGGAAATCCTCATGGATATCCCTGACCCCGGAAGGGGATCAAGGGTTATGCCGGACTCTTACCTCAGCTCGGGAGGGTCGCGTGCAATGGCAGACATGAACCTCCCAGTCCATGCCACCCCGGCGGTTACCCGCCTCCCTCCCGGCTCTACTTTGGAATGTTCCATTTCCAATGGTATCTTTTTTTTTTGTTTTTTGTTTACGCGGGGGAAATCTTCGAAAAGACACCCCCGGCGCTGAGGTTTGGGCCGGGTGGTAGTGTGAGATTCTATGCATGTGCATCGCAGGGATAGCACATGCATACACTGAAAAAAATCTCTCGGAAAAAGTTAACACAATATTGTAGACCTTATTTTGTCAGATAAGTAACTTTAAATTGTAATGTAATAGAAAATATGAAATACATCGATTAACTACAATTTGTAGCAAATTTATTTTGTCACATGCAAACACAAAAACTGTGATTCTGTGAAACAAACGCGCGAATTAATATTATAATATTTTACAGTCTAAGCAGTTTGTCAATTGATTTCAGACAATCTGAGAATAATTTTTTAGAACAATTTTTTAGACTCATTTACTACAATTTATCCCTGTCCCTATTTGTACTATTATTTGTAGAAGAGATCTTCACAATTGTACTATCTGATGCTACACTTTTTTCTGAGTGTAGCCTACCCACTAAAACCCCCGCGGGTGGCCAACTTCCGGCGTTGGAGGGATGCCCCGAGACAGAGTACTACTACCGTGGGCATTCACCACCTTTTTTACGCCATTTTTAGTCATGATTCGCTTCCAATATGGTATCTAGCTGCCATCATACCACCATAATACCAAGTACTTCTCTTTGGAAGTTCCGGGGAGTAATTCCGATCAGCAAAGGAGATAGTGCATCATGATGGATTCCATGAAATTCGGTCCAGAATGGTTGCGCAAGGTTTCGTCGGCAGACAATTGCAATACTGGTAGTGGGGGCGGAGGGACCACAACTCTGGGTGCATCTCGCTATCAGTTAGCAGAGCATAGATACGGCCAGGAAGAGATGTTGGCCATGTTTGATCGCAATTGTAAACCTTTGGAGCCGTTGAACACTTTTTCAGCGCTGTATGTGGTCGAGAAAACTCAGCTTCCATTGGCTCTCATAACCATGACAGAAGATGAAACGCGTATGTGGAATGGAGGGATAACTTAGTATTGGTCGTGGAAGAGGTAGCAGTGTCGATCGTGGACGTGGTAGAACTGGAAGAGGAGGTTTGTATTTGTCTCATTATTCACGGGGAGTCGGTTTTGATGACTCCGGTGATGGGATACGAATCGAGGGCCAATCATTCCAGGGGAGAAACAGACCATTTGATAGATCTCAAAGCGAACGCGGCTGGTCAGAAAGAAACGGCGCTTCAGAACCGGGAGAATGGAACGGATACCTAGTTCGGATATAATAGAACGGATTGACTAGTCCTAGAAAAGATCTAAATCGTGGGACTAGTGGTAGTTCGCTTATAGAGAGTAATTGGCGACGTCTTCGTGGGAGCGGAGAGGACGATGATAGTTGGCGCAAGTGGGGAAGAAGTAGTTGGCATACGTACGGATCTTCAGAATAATTTCCCATTCCTCACCTTCAACAAAATTTACACGATTCATTATATTTGTACAAACTATAATTAACGTGTTTTGTGTATTTCATACGTAATTAAAATGAACAAATTCTATATAAACCTAAACATTTGGTCTAAATTTGGAAATTATAATTAAAGCGTTTTGTGTACGTTTATAAATCTTACAATTTTGTGATATTATTTATAAATACTTACAAAACAGCCAACCTGTTATCAACAGGATTAATTAAAATACTGTTGAATAACACGTTCCCGTATTTCGTTGCCGTTTACATTATTTCTTATATCGTTCAATCCCATATTCCTTTCCAGTACGTCCAATTCGTCGTAATAAACCTCAGGCTCCGGTATGTTGTAAAATTTTGCTATGTTTTGAACAACGCAGCAAGCATTAACAATGAGAGCTGAAATTGTTTATAACATCATAAAATTAATATTACTATTGGTAATTACATTAGTATTTACAAGATGCAAATGGTATATGAATCTTACCTGAAAATTCTGGTGAATAGTGCAATGCTCTCTCTTTTCTTAGACACCTCCATCGTCCCTTCAACATCCCAATAGCTCGTTCTATACATGATCGAGCTCTTACATGAGCATTAGTGTAACGAGCCGAAGGTGATCCATCTGGTTGTCTTAATTTTGGTGTCAATAAATATGGTAACAAAGGATATCCGGAATCACCTATAATATTAAAATCATGCTATGCATACATCAAGGATATAACACTTCTATCTGTTACTACGTTTACGCGAGCGTTAACTTACGATAATTCCTTCGCATAAACGGGATTTTGTAGTAACTTACGATAATTTACTCCGCGTAAACGAGTGGATTATCGTAAGTTACTACAGAAGTAGCTCGCGTAAACGTAGTTTGTATATGATATAATATTTCTAATATTAATAATAATATTAATGTAATATACCTAATAACCAAGCATTTGTTCGTCCATTCTGGAATTGCCGTTCTAAGTGACGCGAAAGAATTGAAGCATTCCAGACACGTGCATCGTGGTTTCTTTCTCCATGACCACTATTTACAAACAATATCTTTCCATTGAAATCACTGACCTTAAAAAGATTCAAAAATAATATTGTTTTGTAATAATAATAATTTTTTATATAATACTTATTATTTATCTTTATAATACTATATTATAGTATTATATAATACTTACTATCAAAACATTTAACGAATGATATAGTTTGCGATTAATATATAAATGCTCCCGTTCCTTGTTTGGAGGCCAAATTGCTACGTGAGTACCGTCGATGGCACCTATTACGCCCGGAAATCTACAATGAATCCAAAACCTGTAATAACAATAAAAATTATTAATCTACATATATAAAATATTTACTTATAATAAGTATTATATAAAATACTGTACTGTTGCTTAATAAGTTCAATAACTAAATGTTCTCTTGGAAATTTTATCCAATATTGCATGATTTGATTAAGCGCTTCTATGACAGTATGGATTGCTCCGGACAATGACGATTGGTACATACAAGACAGAAAGTCTTGACTAATACGACGTTGGTATGAACCAGAAGCCAAAAAGCTCAAAGTTGCTAAAATCTGTTTACAACCATAAATAAATACTTGTCTTGCATATTACAAAGTGTATAACAATATATTAATACTGTAATTAGATTTAATTAGATTTAAATATAAATATTCGAAAAAAATGTAATGTAAATTTATTTCTTTTATTTTCTATTTTTTTAGATGTAAATTTTATATGTTTATATGTTTACAATTATACCTAGATAACTTTTTCTATATTTCTTTATATATTTATTAAATTATTTTTTATTACAGGTAATATTATATACCTTTAATTCTGAGGGAATTGCTGTTGATTTTCTTCCTTGAGGCATATATGGCGTTAAACTTATGCATAATTGCATTGCGGCTTCCTTAGATAATCTACAAATACATTTGCATAATTAAATATATAGGGTGTCACTTTTCCAGTATCACCTTTCGTAGGTAAATAGAGCGAGTTAAATTCTGAGTAAAACAGTACTGTCAAATTTCGAAATAATTAACGATATATTAAATATCCATAAATTATTCCAAAGTTCGTAAAATGACAGGACTTTTCATCGTCAGTTTAACCTGATCTTTATGCCCACGAAAGGTGATATGAATATTACCAGACACCCTATATATTATCTATTTGGTATGCTATATATGTATGTACATACATACGCACGCATACGTACATACGCACACACACACATTTTGTGCTGTTTTATATTAAAAGACAATATTTTAACGCAATATATATATATATGTATATATATATATATTCTGCGTTAAAAAATGTTGCCTTTTAATATATATATATATATATATATATATATATATATATATATATATACTCACTTGGCATGTTATGTTGCTGAAATATTGAAATATTTTCTAATATTTCAAATTTTGTCATATGGCATTTTTAATATAAAATATAAAATATTTAATAATATTTAATATAAAATAATATTCGACGCTGACTGGCAAAAAAGATTTATTCGTATATCTGTATTGTTAATATTGTTATGCGATAGCTTTATGCTCACCAAAATAAGCAAGTATAAGAAAGAAAGAAGCGTCAGAGTCAGAGGATCACCACTACCCTGTTCGATCATCGATGTCCAGCAACAAGGCGCCGGTATACTACTTGGATGGGTGACCGGCTGAGAGAGCGGATTTCTTCGGACAAATGCGCGGCGACTATACGCACATGGCTTAATATATATTTTTTGTTTCGGTAACAAAATATTTCATTTTTCACATATCAACAAATAGTTTTTGCGTCATTAACAAAATTTTGTTTGCTAATACAAAACATTTTTCTCAGTGTAAAATGTATTTGAAATATTTCTGAAGTGTTTCTGCAATATTTCGTAGATATATTTCAGAAATATTTCAGAAATATTGCCGAAATCTTTCAGCAAAGTTGCATTTGAAATAATTGTGCCGATTGAAATTGGCAGAAATGTTGCAGAAACGGTCGTGAAATATTTCTGAAATATTGATGAAAGGTGTAATATTTCAAATGGAATTTTTCAGAAATGTTTCTGAAATATTACATGCCGAGTGGGTATACACACACACACACACACACAGAGTTAAAAATACTGCTTTTCAACATAAAAAATTAGCATAAAAAAACTATTATATTGGCCCATATATGTAATAATGTATAAATAATAATAATGTATAAATAATAATAATGTATAAATAATAATGTATAAATATTACTAGGATGGATTCATACCTATATAATTCCTGAAACCTCCCTTCAGGAATATCAAAAGGATCTTGTGTGTCACGCAATATTTTTCGCATGACACGCATTTCATTTCCATTTCTTCGTTCAATAATTTCATCTACATTTTCATCTACAATAACGCACCATGCAGCAGCCATTTTGATTTCACGTAATATTTTCAGGAATGATCGGATTAGATCGAGCTATTTTGCAGTTACAAGCAAGTCACGGAACACTGTTGCAGTAAAATAAAACAGAAATTGTAAAATAAATACGTATTTAGTTAGTATTATTTTAACAACTAACATTTTTATTTCTCCCTAAATAATATATATTAACAATACAATTAAAAAAATTAGATTATATATATATACATATATATATATATATATATATATATATGTCAATTGGCTATTTTGACGACACCGACGAATACCCGATATTACTGCATACATTAGAGTACATTAACTCTCTGACGTCTGCATAACCAAAAATTTTTCATTTAAGCGCACCAATAAGTATGTATAAGCAATTCACTATAGGTCGACTACTTTGACGACAGTACAAAATTATGTACTGTCGTCAAAGTAATATGAGAAAGCATTAGTCGGAAAATTTACAATTCAAGAGGGTAAAAGCGTAAGGTTGGAAAATCTGTCATAGTATTATGTATAATTATTAACTAGTGTTTGATCTGTTAATAATTAATAGTTACATAATATAATGACAGATTTCTAATCTAGGAAATAGGTTACTTTAATTGTATTAAAAAACATTATATTTCAATAACCTCTAGTATAAAATCAATTGATATGACATATTTCCTAATCTCACGCTGTCGTCTCACTTCAAAGCCTTATTATTGCTTTTACGCAAAGTGTTTTTTAGATAAAGTGGTATTGAATGCGTACTTTCGTCAAATTATGAGGTAAATTACATATACATATATTAGTAATTTGAAGCAAAATTTTTTCTCTTTTTACGTAATAATATACATTATTATACATATTATACATTACTGTTTTTATTTGCAAGTGTGCTTACTGCATTTAATATTATTAATAATCTAATATTGCAGATAGTAATGTTCTTAACAATGTTCCAATAATTATATAGTTATCCTTTTTTGCTTTTAGTAGTATAACGATTATTATAATACTCTGACAAATGGTATATCACTGAGTCTACGCAATACACATCAATACAGTAAAAGACATGAAATTATACAGTAAGACTCTAAATTTTAATTTCAACGTTATTTGTTGTTTACTAAACTTTAATGAAGCATGCTTATTAGTGGTACGTAGTGCTGATAACATTTCTACTATAATTTTCCTGTGTGTGAAATTCTAATTTATAATGCTTTTAATTTAGATTATTAAATGTCACTTTTACTTTTACAAGAGCTGAGAGCGAAATATCCTGTTCATCCATGATAGCAAAGATATTAAATTTCTTTAGCTGTTATCATATATCAAGAAAAAATCCATTTACAAAACATGATATTCTGTTGAGCGAGAGTTCAATATTAGTGTCTCCGCTTTCAGAATCTTGTGAAATGTTATGGAATCATCATCATTGCTGTGATTAGTTTAGTTACTTTGTGTATTAGAAAATTAATGTGCTTCTAGTCTTAACACATATTTGCAGAATACATTAAACATTTATATTCCTACCCTGCTAGTGTGTGTGTGTGTGTGTGTGTGTATATATATATATACATATCTGTTTATTTTAAAATAATTTTTGTAAAGCAACCACGGAACGTATTGTAATATATTATTTACATCACGTTACTTAAATATGTGTAACTTAAACCAAAACCCATAGTCTGCTTTACATACAAATGTATAAATAAAAATAATACAGCAAATACGAATTTAATTATACATTATTAGACTTTTTAAGTAAATGATTTGCAATTTAGGTAATGCAGCATTTTGAGTATTAATGTAAAAATATTATTTACGTTAACTGAATAGCAACATAAAGATTTAATCAATCTACAATAAATGAACATTGATGATTTTGTCACAGCATAGATTTTAATAGCGGACACAATAACATTGAAGATTATGTGATGGAATCATCAACGCCCATTTATTAAATTTGTCTATTAAGGAAACAATAATACTGTACTATTAACATGCATGTTAGAAGATTTAATATTCACGTTGCTATTCAGTTAATGTATGTAGAAGGAAATAATATTTTAACATTAACAAGGCAAAGAGAAAAAATGGGAAAAGGAAAAGATTTCATGGAGGTGAAAAGTGACACTGTTTGTATTTAAAGTTACATATGTATTCTAAAATTTGGTAAAAAAAAGAAACGAAAGAGATAAAACAATAGAACAGAAAAAGCGCAACTATATAGAACACTCATGAGAACAAGCATTCACGTAGTTATCATTCATATTATAAATATGTACGCTATGGCGCAGTTTCACAAACGTCGATTAAACTTACTCTTCGTCTCTTTATAATTGTCCCTCTTAGAAAGAGACAAAGAGTGAGTTTAATCGAAGGTTACAGTTAATCGACGTTGGTGAAATTGTGCCTTAGAAGAAAAGCGGGTTGAAACTTTTAATGCACTACAACAATCTTTTTCGTATTACGCTGTGCTTTCTTTGGCAGGAGCACTGATCTCTGTACAACTGTTTAACAGACGACGGGCAGGAGATATTGAACGCATTCTTATCAAATTTAAAAAATTATAAAAGAGTTAATAAAAACATGTACACGATCTTTACAAGTCATTATCAAAAGAACACAAAAAGATTGCTAACAAATATATCAGATTCTGTATAAGAGGTAAATTAGGACGTACGGTGCCCGTTTTGTTATCAAACGATTTATTTGAATCCATTAATTTGATTTTAAAATATCGAAAGGAATCTAACGTACCCGAAAAAAATCCTTATGTTTTCGGATTGCCTGGGTATAACAAACAAAGGTACAAATATCTCAGAGGTTGCATTTTAATGCGTAAATTCTCAAGCGAATGTAATGCAATTCAGTCTAATACTTTACGTGGTACAGTGTTGCGAAAACATATTGCAATATACTGTATACAACTAAATCTTAATGATATGGAAGTATCGGATCTTGCCACACTCATGGGGCATTCCGAAAAGACTCACAAGGATCATTATCGACGGCCGTTAGCAACCAGAGATATATTGCAATATTAAATATAATAATATTAACACTTTTAATACACTACAACAATCTTTTTTGTATTACGCTGTGCTTTCTTTGGCAGGAGCACTGATCTCTGTACAAGTGTTTAACAAACGACGGGCAGGAGAAATTGAACGCATTCTTATCAAAGATTTTTAAAATTATAAGAGTTAATAAAAACATGTACACACATACAACGATCTTTACAAGTCATTATCAAAAGAGCACAAAGAGATTGCTGACAAATATATTAGATTCTCGAATATAAAAAAATAGGCTAATTAAGAGCCAGACGCGGTAAATGTTATTTTTAACTCTTTACATATTTCCTACCTTAGTAAACTGTACGCCGACTAAATTATCAGACTTGCAACACAGCTCCAGTTGAAGCAGTAAAATCCCCTCCCTCCTTATTACTCTAACCGGAGCTGTGTTGCAAGTCTGACAATTTAGTCGGAGCGCAGTTTACTAAGGTTGAAAATGTGTAAAAATTTAAAAATAACATTCGCGAAACATTTACCGCGCCTGGCTCTTAATTAGCCTGTTTTTCTTATATTCGTGCATTTCCGATGAAGCCTATACTTCGATTATTAGCATGTTGCAACATATTGTACACAACTACATTTTATCGAGGTGTCGGATCTTGACGTTTTGTCGCTTATGACGTTATAAACCAAAGACGTGGTGAAAGATCAGAAGCCTTATAATAATATTACTCTTTGGTTAACATCGGGGATCCAATATCGAACACTCTCAACCTGCAAAAAGATTGTCCGTTAATTTTAGATTGTAACGTAGTAATATATCTGTATTGTGTTATTTTGTTTACTATACAGGCTGCGTTCCGATATTCACTATCAGTACTGAAAATCTATAGTTTATGCCACGTACACTATAGATTTTCAAAACTGGCAGTGAATATTGGAACGCTGCCTGTATAGTAACCAAAATAATATAATTCAAATTAATGTACATTATCAAAATCTAGATAATACATACATAAAGAGCATTTTGCATATTGTATGTTATAGTCTCAAATCTTCGACATTAATACTATTCCTTCTAATATTACAATTTTTAATAGCCCCATTATGTTAGAAAATTCAGTTATTTTAGTGATCAGAATTTTTGTTCGACAGCGGAAACACGATGCATCTCGTATCATATTTTCGAGGTTCAACTGAATTTGAGATCGAACGTTCGGTGTTACTTCGCCACGTGCTGCCAAGCAAGGTGGTGATTTTAATAAACGTTGCGCTACTTGGTTAATGTCATCTTTAGATATTCCATCTGCAAGCATTGTGTTTTTTTATGAATGTTACGGAAGAACCGAATTTTTGTGTTATTAAATTGCAAAGAGCTTTGCAGCTTACTAATAGCTTGCATGAAGTATTCAGGCCGTTTTCTGGTGCCAGTCGCCAGGACCTGTCTACCAATGTCTTCGAATACAACGAGTCGTTGTTCCAGATTCATAAGCAGCATCGACAGCAATTGCTTCTTTGCTCTCTATACAAAAAATAAGATTTTCCAAGATGTAATCATCAATTAAGACAATGATTTAGTAAAAATCAGATTTTAAATTGTATATAATAATTGTATATATATATATATAAACACTCTGTAATAACTGGTTCAGAAAGGTAAAAATCATACCGCTAATTCGTTATCCGTAAATCCGCTCGTCATGGCGACCATCTCGTGCACAATTACTTCTACCATTTCCTTAACATGGGATGGTGTGCATGAGGCGTGAATACAAAATAAACCAGTGTCTGCGTAAGCTATTTTCAGACGCGACTTTCAAGCCATTTGGTAAGACTGTGATCTGCGTCGTTTCATGCTCCTCTTTCGCAGTCGAATAAACAACTTTCAGCAAATTCGGAATGGGTTCTGACAGCGGTGGAAATGATGTAACGGTCTTCTTCTGATTCTCCTTCAAAACAGGGGGTATCCTCTGGAAGGTTACACTTTTTCCAGGTATTGAAACATTGCAAGCGGGAACTGAAAGATTAAAAAAACAACGACGTGTAAAATGTATTAAATTCCTTTCCTTTCTCCTCCTTTAGAAAAAATAAGATGAAAGTTATACAAATTATCGCAGTCACCTTTTCTTAATCGTAACGATTAAAAAAAGGTGACTGCGATAACATTTGTACACGTTTCGACTTTCGCAACATCCTCGAAAACATTTTGTCAACTCGGGAAGATTTGTAGCATACATGTAGAATTCCAGCCGAACCGCCGCCGCCGCCGGAGGCTGTAGAGATGCACTCGAGATGTACTCTACAATCTACAACGCAGAAATGTCGAGGAAAAAATGACAGCAAATCTCAATTGAGTCTGCGTTTCTTATACAACGGATTCGCAAGTGAGAATGCTTGAGCACGGTAACGTTACAGATTTAATCAATCTTCTAACATACACGTTGACAGTACACAATCATTGTTTTTTCAATAAAAACGAAAATTTATTAAATAAACGTTGATAATTATATCACATCATAGATTTCAATAACGGAGAACATTATAGATTTCAATAACGTTGAACATTATGTGATGGATCTATCAACGCTCATTTATTAAATTTTTGTTTAACGATTAAACAACAATACTATACTGTCAACGTGTATGTTAGAAAATTGAATAAATATTTACGTTGCTATTCAGTTAATGTATGTATAGAAAATAATACTTTAACATTAATAAGACAAAAAGAAAAAGTGGGTAAAGGAAAAATTTACATTGAGATAAAGAAAGTAACATTGTTTGCGTTTAAAGGATTTAAAGTATATATGTATTTTAACACTTGACACAAGAAAAGTTGAGAAAAAATTTGATAAGAAACATAGCAAATAATAAAGAAGGTGCAGTTAGAAAGAATACACAGATATACGGCCAGTACGATAGATTTTCAAAACTTAAGAAGTCACACTAATCTCTATACAATCAAATAAATACCGACTATGCAGACGTCCTAATTCCTGTAATTTTATATTCTACCGTCTTTTTAGACGTTGACAACGCTAAAGACAGTAGCGATTCAGAATATCTTCCTTCAGAAGATGAACAGAGTATATCAGATAATGAATTGCCACATGAAGAAAGTGGATCAAAAGATGAACAAAATGTATTGAATAATAAATTGCGAATAAAACACAAATCAGCGTTAAATATAACTGCATCGTCAGCATCAAGTTTAGATGCCTCGCAAATTAACAACAATGTACCAGTATGCAACGACGAAGTTATGTATATTGAATTATCTAATCTAAAAAGTGTGAAACGAAACTATTGCATTTTCTGTAGCAAATTGCAAACTCAATTAGTACGACATTTGGAAATGGTACATAAAAATGAACCGGATGTAAAAAAATTTGCTATCTTACCCAAGAAGAATCAAGAAAGAAGGAAAATTATCGATATTTTGCAGAAAAATGGCAATTTCAAATTTAATACGAACTCTGAAGTAAATAACGGACAACTTATTGTGTGCAGACGTCTTAATGAAAAATATAACAGATTCGCTACAGATTATCAAAGCTCACTTTGCAAAATCAACAATAAATTTAGATTAGATGATTCAAATTCATTTTGTATAATATCCGTATTAATATCTGACGTAAGTAAAAAGTATATTATTATTTCATACATACGATAAAATAACTATTACAGATATGGTTCATAATATTAGCTAAACTTATCATAACATGTATTTAATGCGTCATCAGTCGTCTCCTCATTATTAGAGTCTTTGGTTAGCATCACAGATTTACTGTTGTTCTCGTTGTTCTTATCTATATAGTTTATCGTATTAATATCTGTCATAAGTAAAAAGTATATTATTAGCTTTGCATTTTGCACAAGCAGTATAATCTGTAGCGATCCTGTTATATTTTTATTAGGACGTCCGCATACAATAGTCGGTATTTTATTTGATTGTATAGAGATTAGTGTGACTTCTTAAGTTTTGAAAATCAACGTCACCACTCTCGACGTTTTGAAAAAAAAAATTTACAAAGAATCGTTGCGTTATGATTATGGATAGACGAGTTACGTGTCGATTACACCCATCGGCGGACGTCCTAATAAAAATATAACAGGATCGGTACAGATTATACTGCTTGTGCAAAATGCAAAGGTAATAATATACTTTTTACTTATGACAGATATTAATACGATAAGGTATATAGATAAGAACAACGAGAACAGTGAATCTGTGATGCTAACCAAAGACTCTAATAATGAGGCAAATGATGTATTAAGAACAGTAGTATTTCCTGTTATGAGGGAAGACGATGTTACACGTGCTATCAGATTTGACGAACTACTCATTTTGTATGCAAATAAACTGTGCATGAAATACAAATCGCAACACCAACACGACATGATTTGTGCCAAATTACGTATCCTTTCTTGGCACGCATGCCTTCCACTGATTTTCGGGCGGGGTTTCGTTAAAGTTTAGGTCATGCAGTACGTGTCGGTATAGTTTCCCGTCTCGGATGTCGTAATCAGGGTGGTCCCGGGGGTTTTCTTGCGCGGCCCGTAGCATGCGGCGGTACCACGAACAGCGGGGCGGTGTCGTGACGGCGGCGGTGGTGGGTTGCCGAGACAAGGCGTCCGCGACCCGGTTGAGGGCTCCTTTTCGGTATTTAATCTCCAGGTCGTGCTGTTGGAGCTCGAATGCCCATCGGCCCAGCCTGCCGGTCGGGGTGTCTAATTTTTGTAGCCACCGCAGGGACTGGTGATCGGTGAGGACGGTAAAGGGGTAGCCCTCGAGGTATTCGCGCATCCGGCGAATCCCCCAGATTACCGCTAGGCATTCGAGCTCGGTTGCGCTATAGTTCCGTTCGGCCGGGTTTAACGTGCGACTCGCGTACGCGATTACTCTTTCTCCCTCTGGGAAATTCTGCGTGAGCACGGCCCCGAGGCCGGTTGTGCTGGCGTCGGTTTGCAGGACAAATCGCCGTGAAAAATCGGGGCAGGCGAGGACCGGCGCGGATGTCAGCGTGTCTTTTAGCTTCTCGAACGCGGTATCTTCCTCTTCCCCCCAGTTCCAGCGAGCGTGTTTTCTCGTGAGCGCGGTGAGCGGCGCGGCGACTGTCGCGAAGTCTTGGATGAAGCGCCTGTACCACGACGCTACTCCCAGGAATTGCCGTACTTGCTTAACTGTCTGCGGCCGAGGCCACTGGGCGACTGCCCGGACCTTCTCTGGGTCGGTACGGATCCCTTCGCGGTCGACGATGTGCCCGAGATATTGTAGGCTGTCCACGCAGAATTTGCATTTGGCCGGGTTGAGCCGTAAGTTCGCGGCGCGGAGGCGGCGGAAAACTTCGCGCAGTATGCGGAGGTGTTCCTCGAACGTCTTCGTGATTACAATGATATCGTCGAGATACACGAACACGTGTGGCTCGAGTTCCGGCCCGAGCACGGTATCCAGTAGCCGTTGGAACGTCGCGGGGGCGGAATGTAAACCGAAGGGCATGACTTTGAAGTGGAAGAGCCCCTTCCCGGGTACGGTGAATGCGGTGATCGGTCGGCTTGCCGGGGTGAGGGGGACCTGCCAGTACCCGCTCTTAAGGTCGAGCGTGGTCAGGTATTTCGCTCCTCGTAATTTGTCGAGCGTCGCGGTGATTTGGGGGAGGGGGTAGGCGTCGGTCTCGGTTGCGTCGTTAACCCGGCGAAAATCGATGCAAAATCGGTGGCTCCCGTCCTTTTTTCGTACTACGACGACCGGGGAACTCCATGCGCTTTTCGAGCGCTCGATCACCCCCTCCCGTTCCATTTTTTCGACTTCGGTGTTAATGATGGCCTGCATGGCCGGGTTGCGCGGTCGGTACCGCTGCTTAATCGGTTCGATGTTCGTTTTGACGCGGATATGGTGGGCCGTTTTGTCGGTCGGCCCGGTTATCTGGTCGAAGAGGGGAAGTTCTTCTGCGAGGAACGCTCGGAGCCTCTCCTCCTCGGTCGGGGTTCGCGGGGCGATGCCCTCGGTCATCGCGGTGGCGGGTGTCTGGCTGCGGTGACTCGCGTTGTCCGGCGCGGGAAATGGCGTGGCCGAGTTTGGCCCAAAAATCTACCCCGAGTAACATCGCGTTTTTCAGGTTCGGCATAATTGTGAACGAGTGCCAGACGGTCTTGCCGGCGGTCTGAATCGGCAATCGGACGCGGCCGGGCAGCGTTATTACGTGCCCGTTGGCCAACTGGACTTGCCCTTCGTCCGGCGTTACGGGGAAACCGAGGGTTTGCGCGAGCCGGGCGGTGTGCTCGTTGACGAACGATATGTCTGAGCCAGTGTCTAGTAGGGCCTCTAACGGGCGGTCGCGGATGCGCGTTTTTAGGTGCGGCCGGGGCGTGAATCTTACGGGGAGGACCGGGGGGCGGCCGGCGTTTCCGCGGTCCCGGTTTCGTTTCCCGGCGGCGGGTGACAGTCTTTTGTCAGTACGCCGTCCTTGCCGCATTGTGAGCAAAACTTCCGGGCGGGGCGTCGGCAGTCGAAGCGCGTGTGGCCGCGTTGCTTGCAACGCCAGCAGCACTCGCTTCGACTGTACACGGCGGCGGTGACCGGGGGGTCGGTGGCGGTGCTTTTCGCGACGGTGCGTTTTTTGCGATTCTGCTGCAATCGTTCGAACTCGCCTGCTCGTTGCTGCAGTTCCCGGGGGCTGCGGACGTCGCTCCGCCAGATACGGTTTTGATAATCGGGGTGCATGTTCTCGTAGAGCTGCTCGACCTGCTCTTCGGTCGAGTAGCCCCCTGCCCTACGCATGAGGGTCAGCATTTGTGTCGCGTATTTCACATATGGCTCCCCGTCTTTCTGTACGCGGTCGCGGATTTCATTTACTAGTTGCAGTCGGTATCGTCGCGGCAGGAATGTCTCTCTAAAATCGGCGATGAAATCCCCCAGGTCAACCATCCGTCGCGGTTGTTACGGTACCACAGGAGGGCGTCCCCTTTTAGGAGTTCGGGCAGCCCGCGGAGCCAGTGGTCATCGTAGAATCCGTACGCGGCGCGGAGCTCGTCGATCCGTTCCAAGAATGCCCATGGGTCCTTCCCGTCGAAGTGGAGGCCCCATTTTCGCATTTGGTTCATTATCTGGGTGGTGGGGGGGGCGGGGTCCGTCGGGCGGTCGGCTGGAATTATCGTTACGGGGGATGCCGGTACTCCGGTGGGTACGGTCAGCGTTCTTGGAGGGGCGTCGGATGCGTTCGGCGGTATTCCGGTGGGCACGGTCAGAGTTAGCGGGGGAGCGTCGGACGCGTTCGCCTGGAACTGCTCGGGATGGGCGTCGATAAATCGATTCAATCGGCGGCGTAGATCGTCGAGATTGCCCTCGGTGTCGAGTCCGAGTGAGTTTAGTTCGGTTATCAAGTCGGGTTTGCTTAGCCTATAGAAATACTCCTTCATTTTGCCGGTTTCCTGGGTCTGCTCCTTACGGTCAGGTCCCTGTTCGGGCGCCATAAAACAACCTGTGTTCGAAACGCGGATCTAGCTCGCGGCTGGGCTGGGTTCGAAGGAGGTGCGGAGGAACGGACGCGCGGTGAGGTTCGGCAAAATGAAGTGTATCGTGGTTAACAATAACGTGGCAGAGTTTATTCTATGATGCACGGTCGCGAGGTTTACAATGGATTGAGAACACAGTGTAACAGTCGCGGTACGTACAATGGTGCGGCGAGCGCAGGACGCAGAGCCGGGGCGCACGCGGTGCGCGCGGGAATGCACGCGGATGGCGATCGAGTCGGGCGATCGGGGTGTGACGGGTGGCGCGAAGTAAGGCGCGGGGCGCGCGGGCGCGGATACGGCGGCGAGATCGCTGCAATTCGGCGCGTTAGGTGGTAGGAGTACCCGGTGAGAAGCGCTCGGTGGAGGCAGAGACGCGTTCTGCCCCCGTTCGGGTAACTCCGTGTGCAGGGAAGCCGGTCGGGTATCGAGAAGCGCTCGGTGGAGATAGAGTAGGCCGAAGGCTCTCTACCTTCGTCCTGACTAGCGGGGCGTGATGTAGGGACGCCGGTCGTCTAACGAGAATCACTCGGCGAAGACAGAGAGGGCCGGAGGCGCTCTACCTTCGTTCGGACCTGCGGGCGCGCGGTGGAAGAAAGCCGGTCGTCGATCGAGAATCACTCGGCGAAGACAGAGAATGCCGGAGGCGCTCTACCCTCGTTCTGACTTGCGGGCGCGGTGTGGAAGAAAGCTTGTCGTCTTTCGAGAATCGCTCGGCGAAGACAGAGAATGCCGGAGGCGCTCTACCCTCGTTCTGACTTGCTAGAGAGATGCGGGAATTCAGGATCGGTGCGGTCGGTCGGAGCGTTGATCGGAAAATCGCATTTAGCGTTAAAAACGCTCGTCTTTTATACCCGGCGCGGCGGCGTTCCGCAGTGGCGGGGGTAGCGACGGCGACCGCGAGCGCCGGGATGGCGCGGCGGAACGGTCGGAAAATACGGCGTCCCGACGCCGCGATCGCGTTCGGCGGTCTTCGGCCGCGGTCGGCCCCATTCGGCGCGTCGAGGCGGTTGCCGCGGCAAGCCCGTTCGCGGGCTTCCTATCGTTATATGCTAGCGTTTAAAATAAGGTGGGCACACCGTGCCCGTTCCTCGCCCGGCGGATGGTCGGCCGGGCGGCCTCGGCAGGGTGTTACGCCGGAACGATGCAGTTTTCGGGGGTGCATCGTTACACTGTTTTTATTTGCAAGTGTGCTTACTGCATTTAATATTATTAATAATCTAATATTGCAGATAGTAATGTTCTTAACAATGTTCCAATAATTATATAGTTATCCTTTTTTGCTTTTAGTAGTATAACGATTATTATAATACTCTGACAAATGGTATATCACTGAGTCTACGCAATACACATCAATACAGTAAAAGACATGAAATTATACAGTAAGACTCTAAATTTTAATTTCAACGTTATTTGTTGTTTACTAAACTTTAATGAAGCATGCTTATTAGTGGTACGTAGTGCTGATAACATTTCTACTATAATTTTCCTGTGTGTGAAATTCTAATTTATAATGCTTTTAATTTAGATTATTAAATGTCACTTTTACTTTTACAAGAGCTGAGAGCGAAATATCCTGTTCATCCATGATAGCAAAGATATTAAATTTCTTTAGCTGTTATCATATATCAAGAAAAAATCCATTTACAAAACATGATATTCTGTTGAGCGAGAGTTCAATATTAGTGTCTCCGCTTTCAGAATCTTGTGAAATGTTATGGAATCATCATCATTGCTGTGATTAGTTTAGTTACTTTGTGTATTAGAAAATTAATGTGCTTCTAGTCTTAACACATATTTGCAGAATACATTAAACATTTATATTCCTACCCTGCTAGTGTGTGTGTGTGTGTGTGTGTGTATATATATATATACATATCTGTTTATTTTAAAATAATTTTTGTAAAGCAACCACGGAACGTATTGTAATATATTATTTACATCACGTTACTTAAATATGTGTAACTTAAACCAAAACCCATAGTCTGCTTTACATACAAATGTATAAATAAAAATAATACAGCAAATACGAATTTAATTATACATTATTAGACTTTTTAAGTAAATGATTTGCAATTTAGGTAATGCAGCATTTTGAGTATTAATGTAAAAATATTATTTACGTTAACTGAATAGCAACATAAAGATTTAATCAATCTACAATAAATGAACATTGATGATTTTGTCACAGCATAGATTTTAATAGCGGACACAATAACATTGAAGATTATGTGATGGAATCATCAACGCCCATTTATTAAATTTGTCTATTAAGGAAACAATAATACTGTACTATTAACATGCATGTTAGAAGATTTAATATTCACGTTGCTATTCAGTTAATGTATGTAGAAGGAAATAATATTTTAACATTAACAAGGCAAAGAGAAAAAATGGGAAAAGGAAAAGATTTCATGGAGGTGAAAAGTGACACTGTTTGTATTTAAAGTTACATATGTATTCTAAAATTTGGTAAAAAAAAGAAACGAAAGAGATAAAACAATAGAACAGAAAAAGCGCAACTATATAGAACACTCATGAGAACAAGCATTCACGTAGTTATCATTCATATTATAAATATGTACGCTATGGCGCAGTTTCACAAACGTCGATTAAACTTACTCTTCGTCTCTTTATAATTGTCCCTCTTAGAAAGAGACAAAGAGTGAGTTTAATCGAAGGTTACAGTTAATCGACGTTGGTGAAATTGTGCCTTAGAAGAAAAGCGGGTTGAAACTTTTAATGCACTACAACAATCTTTTTCGTATTACGCTGTGCTTTCTTTGGCAGGAGCACTGATCTCTGTACAACTGTTTAACAGACGACGGGCAGGAGATATTGAACGCATTCTTATCAAATTTAAAAAATTATAAAAGAGTTAATAAAAACATGTACACGATCTTTACAAGTCATTATCAAAAGAACACAAAAGATTGCTAACAAATATATCAGATTCTGTATAAGAGGTAAATTAGGACGTACGGTGCCCGTTTTGTTATCAAACGATTTATTTGAATCCATTAATTTGATTTTAAAATATCGAAAGGAATCTAACGTACCCGAAAAAAATCCTTATGTTTTCGGATTGCCTGGGTATAACAAACAAAGGTACAAATATCTCAGAGGTTGCATTTTAATGCGTAAATTCTCAAGCGAATGTAATGCAATTCAGTCTAATACTTTACGTGGTACAGTGTTGCGAAAACATATTGCAATATACTGTATACAACTAAATCTTAATGATATGGAAGTATCGGATCTTGCCACACTCATGGGGCATTCCGAAAAGACTCACAAGGATCATTATCGACGGCCGTTAGCAACCAGAGATATATTGCAATATTAAATATAATAATATTAACACTTTTAATACACTACAACAATCTTTTTTGTATTACGCTGTGCTTTCTTTGGCAGGAGCACTGATCTCTGTACAAGTGTTTAACAAACGACGGGCAGGAGAAATTGAACGCATTCTTATCAAAGATTTTTAAAATTATAAGAGTTAATAAAAACATGTACACACATACAACGATCTTTACAAGTCATTATCAAAAGAGCACAAAGAGATTGCTGACAAATATATTAGATTCTCAAATATAAAAAAATAGGCTAATTAAGAGCCAGACGCGGTAAATGTTATTTTTAACTCTTTACATATTTCCTACCTTAGTAAACTGTACGCCGACTAAATTATCAGACTTGCAACACAGCTCCAGTTGAAGCAGTAAAATCCCCTCCCTCCTTATTACTCTAACCGGAGCTGTGTTGCAAGTCTGACAATTTAGTCGGAGCGCAGTTTACTAAGGTTGAAAATGTGTAAAAATTTAAAAATAACATTCGCGAAACATTTACCGCGCCTGGCTCTTAATTAGCCTGTTTTTCTTATATTCGTGCATTTCCGATGAAGCCTATACTTCGATTATTAGCATGTTGCAACATATTGTACACAACTACATTTTATCGAGGTGTCGGATCTTGACGTTTTGTCGCTTATGACGTTATAAACCAAAGACGTGGTGAAAGATCAGAAGCCTTATAATAATATTACTCTTTGGTTAACATCGGGGATCCAATATCGAACACTCTCAACCTGCAAAAAGATTGTCCGTTAATTTTAGATTGTAACGTAGTAATATATCTGTATTGTGTTATTTTGTTTACTATACAGGCTGCGTTCCGATATTCACTATCAGTACTGAAAATCTATAGTTTATGCCACGTACACTATAGATTTTCAAAACTGGCAGTGAATATTGGAACGCTGCCTGTATAGTAACCAAAATAATATAATTCAAATTAATGTACATTATCAAAATCTAGATAATACATACATAAAGAGCATTTTGCATATTGTATGTTATAGTCTCAAATCTTCGACATTAATACTATTCCTTCTAATATTACAATTTTTAATAGCCCCATTATGTTAGAAAATTCAGTTATTTTAGTGATCAGAATTTTTGTTCGACAGCGGAAACACGATGCATCTCGTATCATATTTTCGAGGTTCAACTGAATTTGAGATCGAACGTTCGGTGTTACTTCGCCACGTGCTGCCAAGCAAGGTGGTGATTTTAATAAACGTTGCGCTACTTGGTTAATGTCATCTTTAGATATTCCATCTGCAAGCATTGTGTTTTTTTATGAATGTTACGGAAGAACCGAATTTTTGTGTTATTAAATTGCAAAGAGCTTTGCAGCTTACTAATAGCTTGCATGAAGTATTCAGGCCGTTTTCTGGTGCCAGTCGCCAGGACCTGTCTACCAATGTCTTCGAATACAACGAGTCGTTGTTCCAGATTCATAAGCAGCATCGACAGCAATTGCTTCTTTGCTCTCTATACAAAAAATAAGATTTTCCAAGATGTAATCATCAATTAAGACAATGATTTAGTAAAAATCAGATTTTAAATTGTATATAATAATTGTATATATATATATATAAACACTCTGTAATAACTGGTTCAGAAAGGTAAAAATCATACCGCTAATTCGTTATCCGTAAATCCGCTCGTCATGGCGACCATCTCGTGCACAATTACTTCTACCATTTCCTTAACATGGGATGGTGTGCATGAGGCGTGAATACAAAATAAACCAGTGTCTGCGTAAGCTATTTTCAGACGCGACTTTCAAGCCATTTGGTAAGACTGTGATCTGCGTCGTTTCATGCTCCTCTTTCGCAGTCGAATAAACAACTTTCAGCAAATTCGGAATGGGTTCTGACAGCGGTGGAAATGATGTAACGGTCTTCTTCTGATTCTCCTTCAAAACAGGGGGTATCCTCTGGAAGGTTACACTTTTTCCAGGTATTGAAACATTGCAAGCGGGAACTGAAAGATTAAAAAAACAACGACGTGTAAAATGTATTAAATTCCTTTCCTTTCTCCTCCTTTAGAAAAAATAAGATGAAAGTTATACAAATTATCGCAGTCACCTTTTCTTAATCGTAACGATTAAAAAAAGGTGACTGCGATAACATTTGTACACGTTTCGACTTTCGCAACATCCTCGAAAACATTTTGTCAACTCGGGAAGATTTGTAGCATACATGTAGAATTCCAGCCGAACCGCCGCCGCCGCCGGAGGCTGTAGAGATGCACTCGAGATGTACTCTACAATCTACAACGCAGAAATGTCGAGGAAAAAATGACAGCAAATCTCAATTGAGTCTGCGTTTCTTATACAACGGATTCGCAAGTGAGAATGCTTGAGCACGGTAACGTTACAGATTTAATCAATCTTCTAACATACACGTTGACAGTACACAATCATTGTTTTTTCAATAAAAACGAAAATTTATTAAATAAACGTTGATAATTATATCACATCATAGATTTCAATAACGGAGAACATTATAGATTTCAATAACGTTGAACATTATGTGATGGATCTATCAACGCTCATTTATTAAATTTTTGTTTAACGATTAAACAACAATACTATACTGTCAACGTGTATGTTAGAAAATTGAATAAATATTTACGTTGCTATTCAGTTAATGTATGTATAGAAAATAATACTTTAACATTAATAAGACAAAAAGAAAAAGTGGGTAAAGGAAAAATTTACATTGAGATAAAGAAAGTAACATTGTTTGCGTTTAAAGGATTTAAAGTATATATGTATTTTAACACTTGACACAAGAAAAGTTGAGAAAAAATTTGATAAGAAACATAGCAAATAATAAAGAAGGTGCAGTTAGAAAGAATACACAGATATACGGCCAGTACGATAGATTTTCAAAACTTAAGAAGTCACACTAATCTCTATACAATCAAATAAATACCGACTATGCAGACGTCCTAATTCCTGTAATTTTATATTCTACCGTCTTTTTAGACGTTGACAACGCTAAAGACAGTAGCGATTCAGAATATCTTCCTTCAGAAGATGAACAGAGTATATCAGATAATGAATTGCCACATGAAGAAAGTGGATCAAAAGATGAACAAAATGTATTGAATAATAAATTGCGAATAAAACACAAATCAGCGTTAAATATAACTGCATCGTCAGCATCAAGTTTAGATGCCTCGCAAATTAACAACAATGTACCAGTATGCAACGACGAAGTTATGTATATTGAATTATCTAATCTAAAAAGTGTGAAACGAAACTATTGCATTTTCTGTAGCAAATTGCAAACTCAATTAGTACGACATTTGGAAATGGTACATAAAAATGAACCGGATGTAAAAAAATTTGCTATCTTACCCAAGAAGAATCAAGAAAGAAGGAAAATTATCGATATTTTGCAGAAAAATGGCAATTTCAAATTTAATACGAACTCTGAAGTAAATAACGGACAACTTATTGTGTGCAGACGTCTTAATGAAAAATATAACAGATTCGCTACAGATTATCAAAGCTCACTTTGCAAAATCAACAATAAATTTAGATTAGATGATTCAAATTCATTTTGTATAATATCCGTATTAATATCTGACGTAAGTAAAAAGTATATTATTATTTCATACATACGATAAAATAACTATTACAGATATGGTTCATAATATTAGCTAAACTTATCATAACATGTATTTAATGCGTCATCAGTCGTCTCCTCATTATTAGAGTCTTTGGTTAGCATCACAGATTTACTGTTGTTCTCGTTGTTCTTATCTATATAGTTTATCGTATTAATATCTGTCATAAGTAAAAAGTATATTATTAGCTTTGCATTTTGCACAAGCAGTATAATCTGTGGCGATCCTGTTATATTTTTATTAGGACGTCCGCATACAATAGTCGGTATTTTATTTGATTGTATAGAGATTAGTGTGACTTCTTAAGTTTTGAAAATCAACGTCACCACTCTCGACGTTTTGAAAAAAAAAATTTACAAAGAATTGTTGCGTTATGATTATGGATAGACGAGTTACGTGTCGATTACACCCATCGGCGGACGTCCTAATAAAAATATAACAGGATCGGTACAGATTATACTGCTTGTGCAAAATGCAAAGGTAATAATATACTTTTTACTTATGACAGATATTAATACGATAAGGTATATAGATAAGAACAACGAGAACAGTGAATCTGTGATGCTAACCAAAGACTCTAATAATGAGGCAAATGATGTATTAAGAACAGTAGTATTTCCTGTTATGAGGGAAGACGATGTTACACGTGCTATCAGATTTGACGAACTACTCATTTTGTATGCAAATAAACTGTGCATGAAATACAAATCGCAACACCAACACGACATGATTTGTGCCAAATTACGTATCCTTTCTTGGCATTAAGAGAAATAAACAAAAATGTAAAAAACTTTACATCGATCTATCATCCAATGCAGTTGCGGCAAACTTATCAATTTTAATTAAATATATCGGAAATCTGCTTATTACTTCTCGTTGTTGTTCGTATCTATAGTTTAGCGTATTAATATCTGGTATAAGGAAAAACTCTTGGATGATTGGATGAAAATTGTCGATAAGAATGCGTTCAATTTCTCCTGCCCGTCGTCTGTTAAACACTTGTGTTTAAGTGACAAGTGTATAAAGAAGGAAGACATGGAAAAAAAGAAACAAGGTAAAGATTTCTTAAAATTATTAACTGTTGATATAACAACAAGTGTTAATAGAACCGTCATTGAAACGCAATCAATTCAAAGGAGACACAAAAAAGTCAATTCAGTGGAAGACATAAAAAAATTATATAGTTATTTAAAGAAAACGGGTTAAAGCTTTTAATGCATTACAACAATCTTTTTCGTATTGCACTTGGCTTTCTTTGGCAAAAGTAACACTGATCTCTATACAAATGTTTAACAGACGACGGGCAGGAGAAATTGAACGCATTCTTATCGAAGATTTTCATCCAATCAGTCTCATCCAATCATCCAAGAATCTTTCCTTATACCAAATATTAATACGCTAAACTATAGATACGAACAACAATGAGAACGACACAGAATCCGTGATGCAAACCAAAGACTGTAATAATGAGAAGACGACTAACGACATTAAATACATCTTGTGGTAAGTTTAGCTAACGTTATAAATTATATCGGAAATAGCAACGACATATATAAATAGACCAAGTATTCTTCATGTTTTTGCCATGGAGGGGGTAAAATCGGGAGTTGGCAGTTTACAACTCCGCTAGCCATCAATATATCGCACAGTGCTTGCAATAATCCGCACGTTCTCATAGTTCGTTGACAAGCTGCGACTACCTTCACACGAAACAATTGTTATTAACTAAAAGTAACAACAGACAAATAATGTAAATTCCATACAGCGCTAATATTTTCGAGCTACCTGAGCAGGACTCGGTGCTACTAGCGCTCGTACAACTCGCACCATGCAGTGAACATTGGACACCTTCTGTGGGCTCCATCCACCAAGATTGTTATCCTCCGTTTCATTGAGAATTTGGAATATCGACGTCAATTTCTGAATATAGCTACCTGTACCGTTGAAATATAAAAATTATTACAGAACGGCGAAAATTATACAAGTTGGTAGAGAAATCCAATGACAAGTATATTACCTTCCTTAAAAAAGTCTTGGTCACTGACGTTTCCCCTGAGAAGATTTAATATCAGCAGGCAACTTCCTCAACAATACCACCATCCGCGTTGCCCTCTTGCTCAGTAACATCAAATATGCGATCAAACGCACTTTCAAACGCCACTATCTTTTGTATGTTAGCATTGCCTTTTGTCAATGGAATGAGCAGCAACAAGACCTATATAGCAAATATAAATAACATATTACAAGCAAAGCTCTTACTATTCCAGGAGCGTTTGTTCAAAAATAATAAATTTAACATACATCATTGCGTGTAACTTCTCTGCTGTCACTCAGCAAATCCATCAGTTTAGAGACACCCATAGGGCTGACCATAATTATTTCCTGAATATCCTTAGATCTATTCGCCAGCAAATGCGTCAGTAGCTTCAGAACTAGCCACCTGACACGGAAGTCAAACTCCTCGAGAAATGTCAGCAACAAACCAACACTGTCCGAGTGCTTAATGAATATTTCTGTAAACTGTTCTCCTATTTGGTTCTTGGAGCCGTGTTTATCGACTGAAATAACGCGAGGTGATCAGACATAAAATTGATTGCGCCAAAGAAATAACGCAGTCTTATACCTTCTTCGTCGAATGTTTCAGGATTCGTTATATTGCACAGAGTATCCAAAGCCAGGCCGATTATCTCGCAATCTGTCCTGTTTATCTCCAGCACCTGCCTGAGCGCGTCTATTTCCTGAGCACCCAACTCCACGCGATACGTGCATGATAACGCCTTGAGCGCACGGCAGGCATCTCTTCCGTCGTACAGCAGAGTAGAAGACTGCAGTCTGTCCACTAGTCTCTCCACCTGTGTTACAAATTATTGTAAGAGAAACGGCAGCGTGAGCTACCTGTAATTAAGTCCGTCGGCCAGGAAGCTTTATCGGATAATTAGCAGCGAAGGCGCTCACGACGTTCGTCCAAAACATAGAGTAGTAACCTTCTTCCGGCGCGTGAAAACATGAAATATTTATCGGTTTCCACTCACCGTATCGGCACCCGTCGGCTGCGTACCGGCGGGAGCGGTTTCCAAGACGGATTTCAGGCTGTTTTTAAAACTCCATTTCTTTCTCGGCGAGATTTCTTCCCACCGCCTGTCGGTGGTCTCGACTCTCGATGTCGCTTCCGCGCTTCCTCTCAAACCAAACACCTCGGACACGTTGGACCCGGTTGCGGGGTGACGAGGAAAAAGGCACGATGTAGCTGAAGCGGAAAGAACGAAGCGATGAACCTGATTGGCTTCGCCATGTTGACTCGACGTCTCGAACGAAGTGTGTGATTGGCCGTCGATAATGGCTTCTGCACACAGGACGCGGAAACGCTTGTCGCGCGGCAAAAAGCGACGCGGTAGCCAATCAACTTTTGGTTCTTACGGAAAAACAACACGTTGATTGGCTACCGCGTCGCTTCTTGCCGCGCGCCAAGCGTTTCCGCGTCCTGTGTGCAGAAGCCATAAGTTTGTTCCTCAAGATGAAATTTCATGGGCAGTGAAAAGCAGCAGCAGATCGTACCGATTGGCTATAAAATAGAGAAGTTCTCGAGTTTCTAGAACTTCTCTCTATTTTATAGCCAATCTCGAGTTTCTAGAACTTCTCTCTATTTTATAGCCAATCAGTACGATCTGCTGTTACTTTTCACTACCCATGAAATTTCACCTTTAAGGCTGATTCATAGAGGCCGTAACCGTTGATTTAAGCCGTAATCTTTAAGAAATTGACCAATCACAGTCGAATGTGAGAAGAATAATCGACTGTGATTGGTCAATTTCTTATAGATTACGGCTTAAATCAACGGTTACGGCTATTATAAACAAACCCTAATAGTTATTTTATCGTATGTATGAAATAATAATATATACTTTTTACTTATGTCAGATATTAATACGGATATTAATACAAAATGAATTTGAATCATCTAATCTAAATTGTATTGTTGATTTTGCAAAGTGAGCTTTGCATTTTGCACAAGCAGTATAATCTGTAGCAAACCTGTTATATTTTTCATTAAGACGTCTGCACACAATAAGTTGTCCGTTTTTTACTTCAGAGTTTGTATTAAATTTGAAATTGCCATTTTTCCGCAAAATATCGATAATTTTCCTTCTTTCTTGATTTTTCTTGGATAAGATAGCAAATTTTTTTTACCTCCGGTTCATTTTTATGTACCATTTTCAAATGTTGTACTAATTGAGTTTGCAATTTGCTACAAAAAATGCAATAGTTTTGTTTCACACTTTTTAGATTAGATGATTCAACATACATAACTTATATTTTTATTAGGACGTCTGCATACAATAGTCGGTATTTATTTGATTGTATAGAGATTAGTGTGACTTTGGTTTTGAAAATCTATCGTACTTGCCGTATATCTGTGTATTCTTTCTAACTGCACCTTCTTTATTATTTGCTATGTTTCTTATCAAATTTTTTCTCAATTTTCTTGTGTCAAGTGTTAAAATACATATATACTTTAAATACAAACAATGTTACTTTTTTTATCTCAATGTAAATTTTTCCTTTACCCACTTTTTTTTGTCTTATTAATGTTAACGTATTATTTTCTATACATACATTAACTGAATAGTAACGTAAATATTTATTCAATTTTCTAACATATACGTTGACAGTATAGTATTGTTGTTTCCTCATTAAACAAAAATTTAATAAATAAGCGTTGATAGATCCATCACATAATGTTCAACGTTATTGAAATCTATAATGTTCTCCGTTATTGAAATCTATGATGTGATATAATTATCAACGTTTATTTAATAAATTTTTGTTTTTATTGAAAAAACAATGATTGTGTACTGTCAACGTGTATGTTAGAAAATTGATTAAATCTATATGTTGCTATTCAGTTTAATAATATATGTATAAAATTCCTATCATCTGTATCATCTTTACAAATATATTAATTTGTATATAAAGCAGACTATGGATTTTTGGTTTAAATTACACATACATTATTTACATAACGCGATGTAAATAATATATTACGATGCATTCTGTAGTAAATTTACAAAGATTATTTTAAAATACATACACAAATTAGCTAGCTAGAAATATAAATGTTTTATGCATTCTGCAAACATGTATTGAGACTTAGACGTACATTGATTTTTCAATACACAAAGCAACTAGATTAGTCACAGCACTGATGATGATACCATAACATTTCACAAGATTTTAAAAGCGGAGACAATAATAGTAAACTCTCGCTTAACGAATCTCATGCTTCGTAAATGGATTTTCTCTGGATACTTGACGAAAGATAAAGATATCTAAAATCCTTTGTCAATTACCATGGATGCACAAGATAGTTTGCTCTGAGCTCCTGTAAAAATAAAATTTATATTAAAAATTGATAATTTAAAAAGATTTCTCATATCAAAGTGTAAAAGATGAGCATAAAGTGTCATCAAAAGCTTATTTAAAATAACTAATTCTAAACATTTTTTATATAATTATGTGACATTTTTCAGGTCAGAAATATGATTTAAAAAGTTGAGATGGGTCGTCTAACATTATGTTACATAAAGAGTGATTACATATTATATATAAATGATACATCCTGATATTCTTGCAAAGCAGAGCTTGACTGATTTCTACCTTGTAAAGTTTATAATATGACTACGTTTACACGGTGGCTTATAGCCCAGTTTAATAACTATCGTATATCATATCCGATCCAAAATTTTTCTTTTTTGATCATAATGATCATTTAGATGTGAGCCTTTTTTGATACTTAAACTACAACTTTAATTTTTAGTATAGTATATAAATTTAATCAAAAATTTATTCAAATGTTTAGAATATCAAAATAGGTTCATATTTAAATGATCGTTATAATCAAAAGAAGACAAATTTTGGATCAAATAGTATTTTAACAGTAATTATTCAACCGGGTTATAAGCAGCTGTGTAAAAACGTAGTCTATATATAATCACGCTTTTCAATATGCTGGACGACCTTCTCAACTTTTCAAGTAATATTTTTATATACTGAAAAGTGTTACATAATAAATATAGAGGAAAAATTTAGAATTAGTTATTTTAAATAAATTCTTGACGATAATAGGTACTTTCCATTTACATCAAAACTCAAATAATTCTCACTTGTGACGTCGTTCTATCCTTTTTGGCAATTAATGAATAATAAAGACAGAATGACATCACATAAGTGAGAATAATTATCTGAGTTTTGATGGAAATGGAAAGCAACTAATATTTAATGTTCGATACGAATATAAGATGCATCTTATTGAAAATGTTAATAAAAAATTGATAAGTATTAAAATATTTATGAAGTTTGATGTAGGCTTATAACTTAATTTATTGTTTAAGAAGTTTTTCTATAAATTTATTTTTCATTTTTTAGGTTGCGTTCACTTTGGACGCTTTCGTGCTGAAAGCATTAATTTATCTTTATTGCTCATTATATGTTGAAGAAAAATAGAATAATATTTTTAATACGAAAGTGTTCAAAGTGAACGCAGCCTTAATGTATTATAAAATATGAGTTCGAATTGATTGGTAACAGAAACTGATAATTATCTATCCTGAAATTAAACTCCTGCTTCTATCAAAGTAAATGATTAATTTCATAGCAAATAAACACCGTTGACCTTTATTAAAATGTTTTTCTCCCAAGCAAATGCTTGCCGCGCAGCAAGAAGCGACGCGGTAGCCAATAAACTCTTCGTCTTACGAAAAGTGTCATACTGATTGGCTACCACGTCGCTTCTTGCTGCGCGGCGAGAATTTCGCGCAAATGTCAAGAAACAATAGTGAAACCGCTTCCCTTTCTTCTTTCTTCACGCAGTCCATGTAACGTTAGGGTTCCTATTGTAACGTTCACGCAGCTCGCGCCTGTTCATTTACTTACGACAAAAGGATCGTCCTGGCCATATTTGGGGAGCGGTACTGCTCGAATTAAGGTCATACTCTTAAGAAGAAGAAGAAGAAGCCTGACCATTAGCTGCAGACTGCAGTCTTTGTCCGCCATAAGCATGAGTACTCGACTAATCATTTCTGATTGAGATACTTTAAGGGGATCCTAAAGCCGTCTGACCGAATTCTATATCTGTCCTTGTATAGACAATGATGATAGACAAGGATAGACATGGTTATAGGTTATATTGCATTCATTACAATTAATCTTTTTTTGTAAGCTTATATTCTTAGTTCCAATTGCACGATATTGTTCTTACATGTTGTCCCTAGATCATGCCGGTCTAATTTTGTGGATATTTATTGTGAAATTTTTGTACAAAGCAAATATTGTCGTCACGTATAACAAAAAATATTAAAACAGATAGGATACTTTTTCTTCGCCAGTGAGTAATAAATCGAGCAAAATCCTTTTCTTCAACCAAACTGGCAGTCTTTATTTAAAAAGCACATGCTTTTTAAATAAAGACTGCCAGTTTGGTTGAAGAAAAGGATTTTGCTCGACAAAAAATATTAATTTTTTTGCGTTTTCGATATAAATTCGATCACCATGACCTAGATTTTGATGCGTACTTTAATTCTAGACAAGAATTTTGCATTTCTATAAAGCCAATTAAAAGATTAGTGCTAAGAAAAAAACCGGTTAGGATCACGGCTTTAGGATCACCTTAAACCTCCATATTAATAACACATTGCTTTCTTTGTAGATCCGCCAATCCGCTGGACTAAGGAAGAGCAAGAAGCAGTACTTCAGGGATTTGCCGAATATATGGAAGAAGGAAAATTACCATCACTGAGAGATATAGAAGAAATAAGAGAAAAATATAAATGTTTAAGTGAACGTTCATTGCCACAAATTAAGACATGGCTCCATAACAAACAAAAAGCTGTACGAAAATTAAGTAGGTATTTATTTCTGTTAATATTACAAATATATTTTAGATATACATATATGTTAATAGTTACAAAACTTTTAAAATTAATTTTTTCTTTAATATATTCGCTTTGGATGATTATCGCTCAAAAAAAACTAAAATTTGAACATTTTTCAATTAAAATAAAAAGTCTGACAGAACTTATATACAAATATATACAAATACAAATAAGAAGATATAGACAAATATATCTCGTCTCCCAAAACAAATGTGTTAAGGTTACAATATTTAAAGGATACATAAAATGTTTTGCCTTTTGATAGTTTGTGTCTTTAAATCTTTTAATTTTTTTCAGCATTACACAATTCTGATTAATCCAGTAACTGAGGAAAACGCCGCGGACGGTGAAGTTTGGTTTATCACGAGCCGCGCAAAGTCATTCCCGCGATGCTGCTCGAGTCGCTGAAGAAGTACGATCTGGTTGATCGACTCAAACAGACGGTCAAGGGATTCACGAACGGACTTGAAAGACATTTACTATAGAAAGTGTTAGCAATGATCCAACATTGCATTGGCAAAGTGATACTACAGTTAGAATTATATCGCATGCATAGAATTATTTTTTTTTATGAATTACGTTATTGGAAGTACAAACATATACAGTACAAGTTAATTTTTTGAATTATACAATAAGGAATTAGTACATAGTATTTCCACATAGTATTTTCAATTACTGGTCATATAAATTTAATTCAATTACATTGTATTAAATATTATATTGTGTTTTATTATATAAATTTTATTGTACGGATAGATATTTCGTTCTCGTATTGTATGATATAATCAGTCTACTTAACACATGTCAAACAACCTTAACTTTTCAAATTATATTTATATAATAAAATGTTAGCACACACGCGCGCACACACAGAGCCAGGTGTCCAACTTGTTGGTAAACTAACTAATAGTTAAATCATATATATGTCTTTGTTTATCTTTCACATTAGACAAAGATATACATATGATTTAACTATTAGTTAGCTTATCAATAGGTTGGAACAACTGGCCCACACACACACGCACACACACACATACGTACATACATACACACGCACACACACACACACACACACACACACACACACACACACACACACACACACACACACACACACACACACATACACGCAGACGAATGGAATATTTTTTGTATTAGATTATTTTGAATAAAATTTGTATTAGATTATTTTGAATAAAATTATTTTGAATAAGTTTTTGACTTTATATCTTTAATACTTTGTATGAGAAGAAATGTTTAAGAAGTGTGATTTCTTTAATTTAAAAAATCCATCATACCTATCTGCGGTATATGTCTATATTTGCGGTCTGTACTATTTTTATAGTTACTCTTTCTCATTTAATCGTTTTCTTTATTTATCTCTTGCAAGAAGTGTTAAAACACATGTACTTTAAATACAAACAGTATTTGTACCTTTTTTATTTCTGAATTTTACCTTTTCCTACTTTTTCTTTTTCATCTTTCAAATATATAAAAATTTTTAAGTACTTTAAGTGTAACATAGTGCATTCAATAGTAAACTGACAAATTCCAATATAAAATACCAGAATAATATCAATATTATATTTATATAATATTAAAATTTCATAGTATTGATTACACTCGATTATTCTTCGAGCTCAAGGAGAATAATCGACTGTGATTGGTCTATTTTCTTACGGCCTTACGATTATGACTAAAACTTTGTTACGTGCAATGGCCTTAAAGCCTTGTGTACACGATACTAGAAATCGGTCCGAGTTTCGGTTTAAGCCAATAAAACTGCTGCTTTTCTGTAAGAGCTGCAAGTTGATTGGCTTAAACCGAAACTTGGACCGATTTCTAGTATCGTGTACACAAGGCTTAATGGCTTCTGCACACAGGACGCGGAAACGCTTGCCGCGCGGTAAGAAGCGACGCGGTAGCCAATCAACTTTTGGTTCTTACGGAAAAACAACACGTTGATTGATGACTAAAACTTTGTTACGTGCAATGGCCTTTAAGCCTTGTGTACACGATACTAGAAATCGGTCCGAGTTTTGGTTTAAGCCAATGAAACTGCTGCTTTTCTGTAAGAGCTGCAAGTTGATTGGCTTAAACCGAAACTCGGACCGATTTCTAGTATCGTGTACACAAGGCTTAACATATGCAATAATGTGACGCGCGATATTCAATGAGTGTATACTGTTTTTCTGAATGTCTTATGTAAAAACTGTATGCAGCGGTCGCGTTATCGTGATGAAAATTATCAGATTTGGAATATCGAATTTTTTAAGTTAGATTCTAAAAATAGAAGATTGTATATACACGTGTGCACACACGTGTTGGGAATTACAAGCTTTAAGTTCGTTATAACAATCCATATAAAATGTTTTTTTTTTAATTAAAAAATTGACTTGTTCTACCTTTTTAGAAAATAATTATAGTTTTGTAAATAAATGGAAAAGATAAAATATAAATGATACAAATATCTGTGGGAACAATAAATACATTTACATACATAGCATTCCTACCAAATTGAGAGACGATCTTTAAATAACAATAAAACACCGGAATTTGTACCATTTATATTTGCAAAATATTAAATAATTATTAATTATAGATACAATCATGTAGTGTGTAATAGTGATTTAAAGTCATATAATTTGTACATACACTTCTTTCCTTTAGTGCTGCTTTACTTTATCCATTTTCGTAATATTTTAACAATCCTTTTCTTCACCTTGTGAGAATCTTAAGTAATTAATCAATCTCACACATACGCGCGCATACATCAAGCTTCATAAATATTTTAATACTTCTAGTTTTTTTACATTTTCAATAAGATGCATTGTACGATATAAAATATTAAATATTAAAATTAATTTTAGTAGTTGTAGTTTTACACCAATTATATGTACTGATTATTATGTACCTCTAGTCCTTAACATCAATACTATGAAATTTTAATATTATATAAATATAATATTGATATTATTCTGGTATTTTATATTGGAATTTGTCAGTTTACTATTGAATGCACTATGTTACACTTAAAGTACTTAAAAATTTTTATATATTTGAAAGATGAAAAAGAAAAAGTAGGAAAAGGTAAAATTTAGAAATAAAAAAGGTACAAATACTGTTTGTATTTAAAGTACATGTGTTTTAACACTTCTTGCAAGAGATAAATAAAGAAAACGATTAAATGAGAAAGAGTAACTATAAAAATAGTACAGACCGCAAATATAGACATATACCGCAGATAGGTATGATGGATTTTTTAAATTAAAGAAATCACACTTTTTAAACATTTCTTCTCATACAAAGTATTAAAGATATAAAGTCAAAAACTTATTCCAAATAATTTTATTCAAAATAATCTAATACAAATTTTATTCAAAATAATCTAATACAAAAAATATTCCATTCGCTGCGTGTATGTGTGTGTGTGTGTGTGTGTGTGTGTGTGTGTGTGTGTGTGTGTGTGTGTGTGTGTGTGTGTGCGTGTGTATGTATGTACGTATTATGTACGTATGTGTGTGTGTGCGTGTGTGTGTGGGCCAGTTGTTCCAACCTATTGATAAGCTAACTAATAGTTAAATCATATGTATATCTTTGTCTAATGTGAAAGATAAACAAAGACATATATATGATTTAACTATTAGTTAGTTTACCAACAAGTTGGACAACTGGCTCTGTGTGTGCGCGTGTGTGTGCTAACATTTTATTATATAAATATAATTTGAAAAGTTAAGGTTGTTTGACATGTGTTAAGTAGACTGATTATATCATACAATACGAGAACGAAATATCTATCCGTACAATAAAATTTATATAATAAAACACAATATAATATTTAATACAATGTAATTGAATTAAATTTATATGACCAGTAATTGAAAATACTGGGTGTTTACGATAACTAATCGGATCTCTGATCGGACTGAGCAGTGGCACTCAACCGCTAGACTTTCTAAATTTCCCTAGACTAATCCGGATCAATGATCCCTGTCTCACAGCACTGATCCACTGATCCCATGGTGGAAGAAAGCTTGACGGAGAAAGAAGACATTATAATTTTATTGAAAGGTAATCTCTCAGGTAATCCTCTTTATTTGTCATAAATAATTGTACGAAATATAAAATAAAGTTAGTAATAGTAATTTTAAATGTATTTATTTTAATATTTTTTGTCTAAACATTGGATTCCTTTTCATAAAATTAATCTATTCCAAAGTTATTGGAGGTTATATTGGAAAAGCGTAAAATTAATAAAAAAAAAACATTTTATTAATTATTAGATAGATAAAAACTGATGATTGATGATTGATGACTGATGATTGATCGATGGCTGGACATCGCCTATAACGCATGAAGGTAGTTCGGAAGACACTATACTGTAGTAAGTTATAAATGTAGATAAAAATATGCAATCTGTAATTATTCATGTTACAATATGAAAATAAGAATTTATTTATATCTTTGCAGAAAATATTGAATATATCCGTCGTGCGCAGACACTCGGCGACGGTGTACAACCGAGTGCGGAGCTGATCTGCGTGGTTTGCGACAAGACTGACAAGCTGTCGAGGTGCTCGCGTTGCTAAGTCTAAATTTGGAGTGTCTAAAGATACTATATGGAGATGTGTTTTTAATGTGGCTTACACGCTAGAGCAATATGTTCAAAATTATATTAAATGGCCAGAAGTTCATGAATTAATGAACATACAACAAGAATTTGCTGCTATTAGTAATTTGCATGTGTGGTAGGCGTCATTGATGGCTGCCACATTCCTATTAGTGCTCCTACTGAATATCCAAACAGTTACATAAATAGGAAAGGATTCCATTCTATATTACTGCAAGGTATTTGTAATCATAAAATGAAATTTACTGACGTTTTTACGGGAATTTGTGGCAGTGTTCACGATGCCCGAGTTTGGCGGCTAAGTGATATTAAAAATACCGATAGATCATGATAGAGATAGATATTTTCCACAACATAGTCATCTTTTAGCTGATTCTGCGTACCCATTATCATATTATATGCTCACTCCATACCGTGATAATGGTCACTTAAACAATATGCAACATAATTATAATACAAAATTATCGAAAACTCGTGTTATAATTGAAAGAGCATTTGGAATGCTGAAAGGACGATTTAGAAAACTAAAATATGTATATATGTACAACACAGAAATGATACCACTAGTTATACTTGCATGTTGCATCTTGCACAATATTTGCATCGATAATGAGGATGAACCATTTGATATGTTAGAAATAGAAAATAGAAATAATAACAATAATCAGATTTATGCAGTAAATGCTGATGAAAAAAGAGACATTATTGCACAGTTATTATTTTAATTATAATTATTATTTCATACACACACATACAAAAAACAAATCTTTTTTATATATAAAAACTAACGATTATTTTTGAAATTATTTTATATTGTATAACAGATCACGATATATCTTTTATTCAGAACTACTTTCTTGTTTATTATAAAATTAAAAGTGTAAGATATGAATTGTCTACTATAAAAAATCATTTTTATAGATTTTCATAACATTTATTCTCTATGAATTATAAAAAAATGTAATAAAATGCATTATATGTATATGTAAATAAAAATGTTTAAAACCTATTGTGTTTTTATATAAGATGTATATAAAAGAAAACTGTTTACATATACGTGTAATAATATATTACTACTCTTTAAATATATGTTTATCTATTGATTAAATAACATGTACTTTATTATTAATGTCCAATCAATTTTTCAAATTACTATACTTTGTATGGTTTACGTCATTACTAATGTGTTTTGATATTCAACTATAAATCTTGAATTATAATAGTATTAATATATTGTTATAATCTCCGTTATTTACTGTAAAAAGATCATTGTTTATATAATTATAATATTTCCACAGTGTTAAAATATGTAATTTTTTTATACAGACTTAAAATTTTTTAAATTTTAACTAGTAAGAAAAAATCAGCAAATATCGATTTTTATAATTTAGAAACTAAATCCGCTAACTCGAATCCGGTAGAATATGTTGCTAGCAATTCTATCAGTTTGTTAGAAAATACATAAATACAAATCAAACAATGTATGTATTCATAATTTTTATTATATTAAACAAAAAGATACATATTTATGTATAATGTATGAAATACAATATAGCAATTGAAAATGTATGTAAATTAACATATCTTTGGTTTAATCACAACGTAAAACAAATTGCACCAGTCTGCAATAAATAATATTTAATAAACATAAACATTTATAATAGTATATTTTTCACTTTTACATACCTAATTCATTGAGACTTATATTATTGATGATTTTATCATTGAAGTATACACTGGAAAAAAAAATTAGATCCAAGACAATATTTATTCAGATAGTACCAATGGCTTATTTACTTAATATAATCACATATTTCTTTAGAATTAGACGCGTTTCCCGTCGCGTTTCTGGTGCTCCTTGGTGCAGTAGAAGACGACTTAGCAACGCGAGCACCTCGACAGCTTGTCAGTCTTGTCGCAAACTGCGCAGATCAGCTCCGCACTCGTTTGTACACCGTCGCCGAGTGTCTGCGCACGACGGATATATTCAATATTTTCTGCAAAGATATAAATAAATTCTTATTTTCATATTGTAACATGAATAATTACAGATTGCATATTTTTATCTACATTTATAACTTACTACAGTATAGTGTCTTCCGAACTACCTTCATGCGTTATAGGCGATGTCCAGCCATCGATCAATCATCAGTCATCAATCATCAATCATCAGTTTTTATCTATCTAATAATTAATAAAATGTTTTTTTTGTTAATTTTACGCTTTTCCAATATAACCTCAAACTTTGGAATAGATTAATTTTATGAAAAGGAATCCAATGTTTAGACAAAAAATATTAAAATAAATACATTTAAAATTACTATTACTAACTTTATTTTATATTTCGTACAATTATTTATGACAAATAAAGAGGATTACCTGAGAGATTACCTTTCAATAAAATTATAATGTCTTCTTTCTCCGTCAAGCTTTCTTCCACCATGGGATCAGTGGATCAGTGCTGTGAGACAGGGATCATTGATCCGGATTAGTCTAGGGAAATTTAGAAAGTCTAGCGGTTGAGTGCCACTGCTCAGTCCGATCAGAGATCCGATTAGTTATCGTAAACACCCACTATGTGAAAATACTATGTACTAATTCCTTATTGTATAATTCAAAAAATTAACTTGTACTGTATATGTTTGTACTTCCAATAACGTAATTCATAAAAAAAAATAATTCTATGCATGCGATATAATTCTAACTGTAGTATCACTTTGCCAATGCAATGTTGGATCATTGCTAACACTTTCTATAGTAAATGTCTTTCAAGTCCGTTCGTGAATCCCTTGACCGTCTGTTTGAGTCGATCAACCAGATCGTACTTCTTCAGCGACTCGAGCAGCATCGCGGGAATGACTTTGCGCGGCTCGTGATAAACCAAACTTCACCGTCCGCGGCGTTTTCCTCAGTTACTGGATTAATCAGAATTGTGTAATGCTGAAAAAAATTAAAAGATTTAAAGACACAAACTATCAAAAGACAAAACATTTTATGTATCCTTTAAATATTGTAACCTTAACACATTTGTTTTGGGAGACGAGATATATTTGTCTATATCTTCTTATTTGTATTTGTATATATTTGTATATAAGTTCTGTCAGACTTTTTATTTTAATTGAAAAATGTCCAAATTTTATTATTTTTTGAGTGATAATCATCCAAAGCGAATATATTAAAGAAAAAATTAATTTTAAAAGTTTTGTAACTATTAACATATATGTATATATAAAATATATTTGTAAGATTAACAGAAATAAATACCTACATAATATTCGTTTTGCAGCTTTTTGTTTTGCAGCTTTTTGTTCTGCAGCTTTTCGTTTTTTGGGTTTTGGGTTTTGTTTGTTATGGAGCCATGTCTTAAGTTGTGGCGATGAACGTTTACTTAAACATTTATATTTTTTTCTTATTTCTTGTATATCTTTCAGTGATGGTAATGTTTTTTTTCCATATATTTGGCAAATCCCTCAAGTGCTGCTTCTTGCTCTTCCTCAGTCCAGCGGATTCTCTTTGTTTTTCCGAAAGGAGATGCTACAAAGAAAGCAATGTGTTATTAATATGGAGGTTTAAAGTATCCCAATCAGAAATGATTAGTCAAGTCGACATCAATTCGACGTCTAAATCTCTGTTTCTCATCATAATTGTTTTTATACAATTATGATATATAATGTTAATTAAACAATTACAAATATTTCTATAAATTTTAATTTTTCTATTTTTCTTTTGATTAACTATATCGAATCAATACAAAGTAAAAAAGCATAAAATATTCTGTGTATACATATATATGTATCAATATAGAATTGACCAAAAAACATAAAAATCTTACAGAAATATTAATTATGCTCGATTAATATAAAAAAATGATAAATATAAACGTGACAAAAATATCAATCAATATTCGACATCAACCATTTATCAACGCATCAACATTGAGTTAATGTCGATTTGACTAATTATTTCTGGCTGGCATACATAAGTTTTCACATATCTAAAGCCTTGTGTACACGATACTAGAAATCGGTCCGAGTTTCGGTTTAAGCCAATCAACTTGCAGCTCTTACAGAAAAGCAGCAGTTTCATTGGCTTAAACCGAAACTCGGACCGATTTCTAGTATCGTGTACACAAGGCTTAATAAATTGAAGTAAAATATTTACTGGATCGTTTCCGTTTTTTATTGGAATCTGTATGTTCAACCGTATGATGTAATGTATCTTGTGTCTCATCTAATGTATATTGTATATTTATACCTGAAATAAATAATTTATATTAACATTTAAAAAAAGTAAGTGTAAATATATACAGAATAGGGTCGACATGTTGACATTAGGATTTTTGTCTCCAAGTGATCTCAGAAATCTGCCATTAACGGGTGATACGGTAAGTCTAGTACACCCTGTATATAACAAACATAAACTGTACACATACAGAATATAAAATGTAAGAGGAAAAGAGAATATAAAATTAAAATATAAAATTAAAAAATATTTCAATAATATTACTCAATAATATTAAATATTAAAATATATTATATATATAGCTCTATAATATAGCTCTGACATTGTATGTTTGGATTTTTATCTCTATTGGAGCTTAAGAACTTTTTATTTCAATAAAAGCTGCGAAAATTGCACATACTATATTAAAATTACAATATTAAAATACAGAGCATTTAATAATTGAAGACATAATGTTTGTTTGCAAAAAATGATATACAAATTCCTTGTTTAGTTTGATCCATCTTATATGCACACGAGCTTTATGCTATAAATTTTCAAACATTGTAGTATATGCAGTTTTCGAAGTTTTTATTAAAATAAAAGGTTCCTAAGCTTTAATAGAGATAAAAATCCAAACATACAATGTCAGAGCTATATTATAGTTTTAAAATACGAAACATCAAGTAAACATATCAAGTAAAAAAAATTGAAAGTTTGCGCATTTAGAAGTGATACAATACACTGTGATAAATACAATTCTTCACAATAGTAAAAATATTTACATGTTAAAAACTATAGGTGATCGAGTTGTATTTAAATATTTTAAATGCAAATAACTATACATATATGTATATGTATATACACCACTCACCCTGTCTATATTATATTACTGTCGTTCAAAAGTTTGGAAGCAGTTGGATAAAGAAAAACATTTTTAAAAACCATTATAAAGCTTTAATTATAATGAAGTTACAATAAATTTAAATCAGATTAAAAGTTTAATTTATGGTAAATTGTAATTTTATGATAATTAAAACTTTATAATAATTTTTTAAATTGTATCTCCTTATAAATTTTTAATTTTTAGCTTTTAAACTTTTGTACATTAGTAACTTTTTCAATATTTAGCTTACGATATCTCAATAATTGTTTGTCGGAGGAAAAAGTGGTACAAAACTTTTCAATTTGATTTTGTCTCAAGAATATGCCATTGCAATGTTTTAATTTTTTTAAATATTTGTGTGCGTATCTCCTTGGAACTTTAATGCATGTACAAATATTCAAAAAAAATTCGAGTACTATTGCAATAGCATATTCTTAAGACAAAGGCTATAGTCAACGTGACGCTACAAATGCTTTGGAGCGTTCTTCTTCTCTTTCTTTCTTCATTGAAAGAAAAGAGAAGAGGAATGCTTCGAAGCATTTGTAGCGTCACGTTGACCGTAGCCAAAATCAAGTCAAAAAGTCCTGTACCACTTTTTCCTCTGGACAAACAATTATCATAAGTTGAATAAGAGATATCATAAGCTGAATATTAAAAAAATTACCAAGTTTTTCTTGAATATCTCAAAAAGTATTAAGCAAATAGAAAAATGTTTTAGACAAAAGTTGTTCAAATTAATTAGTAAAAAAAGATGGTATAATAAAAATTTAGTTTTTATTTAAAAAATCAAGTTGGATCTTATTAGGTCCAAAGTAAACGTCAAATCCAAAAATTAGTTAACTTATCTGATGGCCCATTTCAAATCCTACAACTTTTATCTAAAATATTTTTCAATAAAATCATCAGAGATATTACACACAGTGCGAAAGTTAAAATAAAACATCCTGTGTACATATATACAATACATAATTTCAGAATCATCCAGTATGTATATACACAAGTAACTATTCAAATAACTATGTATTTATATATACATAAAAATATAGATATCATTACCTGAACATGCATTTTCCTTTTCATCTCTATTAAAGTCTTTTGCTTGGTCATATAATTCGTCGTCTATATTACTTTCCGTTGAAGATTCGCTATTTGCATGTTGGTCATTTCCTTGAACAGCTTCCAGGTATTGGGAAATTTGCAATATATCTCTGGTTGCTAACGGCTGTCGATAATGATCCTTGTGAATCTTTTCGGAATGCCCCATAAATGTGGCAAGATCCGATACTTCCATATCATTAAGATTTAGTTGTATACAGTATGTTGCAACATGCTTTCGCAACACTGTACCACGTAAAGTATTAGACTGCATTGCATTACATTCGCTTGAGAATTTACGCATTAAAATGCAAGCTCTGAGATATTTGTACCTTTGTTTGTTATACCCAGGCAATCCGAAAACGTAAGGGTTTTTTTCGGGTACGTTAGATTCCTTTCGATATTTTAAAATCAAATTAATGGATTCAAATAAATCGTTTGATAGCAAAACGGGCACCGTACGGCCTAATTTTCCTCTTATACAGAATCTGATATATTTGTTAGCAATCTTTTTGTGTTCTTTTGATAATGACTTGTAAAGATCGCTGTACATGTTTTTATTAACTCTTTCATAATTTTTAAAATCTTCGATAAGAATGCGTTCAATTTCTCCTGCCCGTCGTCTGTTAAACACTTGTATAGAGATCAGTGTGACTTCTGCCAAAGAAAGCCAAGTGTAATACGAAAAAGATTTTTGTAATGCATTAAAAGCTTCAACCCGTTTTTCCTGTAAATAACTATATAATTTTTTGATGTCTTCCACTGATGGCAAATTGACTTTTTTGTGTCTCTTTTGAATCGATTGCGTTTCAATGACGGTTCTATTAACACTTGTTGTTATATCAACAGTTAATAATTTCAAGAAATCTTTAACTTGTTTCTTTTTTTCCATGTCTTCCTTCTTTATACACTCAGTTATAAGTAGATTTCCGATATATTTAATTAAAGTTGATAAATTTGCCGCAACTGCAGGAGCTTCATATATTTTTTCTTCATTGTTATATCTTGCGACTTTATTGATTGCTGTGATACAATCGTCATACACTCTTGGATAATAGACTGATGTAAAGTTTTCCACATTTTTGTTTATTTCTCTTAATGCCAAGAGAAAGCGACCAAGGATACGTAATTTTGCACGAATCATGTCGTGTTGGTGTTGAGATTTGTATTTCAGGCACAGTTTATTTGCATACAAGATGAGTAGTTCGTCAAATCTGATAGCACGTGTAACATCGTCTTCCCTCATAACAGGAAATACTACTGTTCTTAATACATCACTTGCCGATGGGTGTAATCGACACGTAACTCGTCTACCCATAATCATAACGCACCGATTCTTTGTAAATTTTTTGTCAAAACAATGTCGAGAGTGGTGACGTATAGTTGATTTTGCAAAGTGAGCTTTACATTTTGCACAAGCAGTCCCGAGCAGCACATATTGGTTGACCAACGGTTGGCTTTTAATCGGAAACATCGGCGTTGGGGAAACAATGTTGGACCGACATTGTTAAAATGCTACAATCCGATGAATCGTTAGACAATTTCTTTTTTATTTTTTTGATACGAATTAAAAGGCATTGTTGTGTTTTTTTTGTAAATTTTAACTGTTTTGAAATAGCCTACAGTATTTTTAACTATTTTTAGTGTATATTATTAATCGATTGACAACGCAATACCAACCGTTTGTTGAACGATATTTAGCCGACATTGGACCATCGTTTGATAATCGATGTGAGTAGACCAATAACAGTACTCAGCGCACTCAGGTACAACCGAGGGGAAGCGGGGGGGGACGCGCGCCCGCGGGGGGAACGCCATAAGAGATGGGCGAGGGGGGCGAGGGGGGAGCATGGGGTGGGGATGGGCGAGGGGGGGTGAAGGGTGGTCAGGTGCAAGGGGTAACAGGGGGGGTGAGGGGGACAGGTGTGCGGGGGGAATTTCCCCTGTAACTGGACAAACATTCCCCTGGAACTGGACAAAGGTGTATCGCCGTCCAATCGGTCGTGGACGTGCGTCTCGTGACGCGATGGGACGGGAGATACGGCGCGGAGGCGTTGATCGCTAAGCCGAACTTTCACAGTAGAAGCGTCTTCTCGGAGAATCTGGTCGCGATCGAGCTGCGGAAGCTCGAGGTAAAATTCAACAAGCCGGTCTACGTGGGTATGTGTATTCTCGAGATATCCAAGACGCGTCTCTACGAGTTTCACTACGACTACATGGCGCCGCTCTATCGCGACCGGTGTCGAATTCTTTACACGGATACCGATAGTCTGATCTATTCGCTGGAGTGCGAAGACGCGTACGAGCGTATGAGACGCGACATAGACAGGTTCGACACGAGCGATTACGCGGAGAATAACGCGCACGGTATGCCGCGCGTCAACAAGAAGGTGCCCGGTCTGATGAAGGACGAGAACAACGGCGCGATCATGACGGAGTTCGTGGGCCTCAGGGCGAAGATGTACACCTACAGGGTACTCGGACACGACGACACCAAGAGAATAAAGGGTGTTAAAAGAAACGTAGTCGCTAAGAGGATCACGTTCGAGGATTACGTGGCGTGCCTGCGGGACGCGCGCGAGCTGAGGACGCGCCAGTCGTGCATACGCTCGACGTTGCACGAGGTTTACACCGTGTCGGAGCAAAAACTAGCTCTCAGTCCGCACGACGATAAGCGATACGTGACGTTGGACAGCGAGGAAACGCTTCCGTGGGGACATTACGGAATACGGTTGTAAAAAAGAAACAATATCATGCGCTTTCTAAAACTGTTTTATCGTAGAAAAATTAATAGTACGTAAGAAACAAACCAATGAATGTGTAAATTTTTTATTAACAATAAAATACACGTTGCGCGTATTTACAAATGTCTAATTATTTCTGTTACAATACAGACGCCTTATCTATCCAGGAATTGTGCGAACTGTCCATCCCCAGCCACTTCACGTACGCTCGATTGCCGCGCTTACGCAGGACTTTTTCCACGAGATAGACGTCGGGATTGGAGACGCGCAGCAACTCGTATTCGTAGAATCCTCCGGCTATCGCTTCTCCGCGAACGTCTTTCAGCAGATACGTAACGGGATTGGTCCTTTGTACTTTGGCTACGCGAAATATCTCGGTGGTCCAATTGGGAGTGTAGCCCTTTTCGAAGATCGTTTTGAATTTGCTCACGCGCACCGGATCGTCGACTCGAAATCTCGCCGGCGCGGCGATCTTCGCGCGACTGTACACCGTGCGCAACAGTTTTTCGGCGACGGTGGGCGTCACGTCCGCCGGACGCATTCCGATCGTTCTGTGTCTGCGACGATTGTAATTCGACAAGAGGCGCGGCAGCGAGTCTATCCATCTGTACGATCCCTGGAGCGTGAAGAGCTTCCACATGTCGTTTTTCAACGTGCGATTGAATCTCTCCACCACCGACGCTTTCATCACCGAATACGTGGAGTAGTGATTCACCTTGCGCGCGTCGAAGATTTTGCGCGCGTCGGCGTTGTAGAATTCCTTTCCTTTGTCCGTTTGCAGATTCCTAGGGTGACGCGCGTCCTCGCGAAAGATCTTTCCGAGAGCCGTCGCGACCTCCTTTCCGCTCTTAGTCTTGAGCGGGATCGCCCAGGCGTACTTGCTCAGCACATCGATGACCGTCAGAATGTAATTGTGACCCGCGTTTTCGCGCGAATAGGGACGCATCTCGACCACGTCGGCCTGCCACAGGTCGTCGTAACCGCGCACCACGACGCGGCGGCGAGGAAAGTTTTTTCGCGCCGGCGCGTGCAATTCCTCCACGAGTCTCCGTTTTTCCACGCTCATTGCTCAAGAAGGTTCAATATACTCAGAATTTTGGCGATCTGGATTTCGTGCTTATCCACGGTATTCCTCACAGTTACGAACTGGCTTCTAAATTCTCTTATCAGATCTCTGAAGTTTTTTCTGAGATCCGCGATCGCTCCCTCGACGTAGCCCATGTTTGTCGCGTCGGTGCCGACCTCCGGCGCGGCCATGCGTCGTATCTTGCGCTCCGACGCGTCGTACGAATCTTCGCGCAAGAGAAGCGCGTCGTTTCGAAACCTCGCGATTTCGTCTCTCAAACCCTGGTTCGCGTTTGTCACGATGACGCCCGTGAACTCTCGATCGACGGTTTTCTTCTTCTCGATCTCTTCGATCACGGCGCTCTTGAACCGTTCGATCGCGTCCTCCACGTAACTCCTGTTCGTCGCGTCGGTGTCGAACTCCGGCGCGGCCACGCGTCGTATCTTGCGCTCCGACGCGTCGTAGGAATCCTCGTTCAAACGGAGCGCGTCGTTCTTCAGCGTCGCGATTCCGCCTCTCAATTCTTCCGTCGCGTCGTTCTTCTTGATCTCTTCGATCACGACGCTCTTGAGTCGCCCGATCGCGCCCTCTACGTAGCTCTTGTTCGTCGCGTCGGTGTCGACCTCCGGCGCGGCTACCCCTCGTATCTTGCGCTCCCTCGCGTGGTAAGAGCCCTGACTCAAGCGGAGCGCGTCGTTCCTCAGCGTCGCGTCGTTCTTCTTGATCTCTTCGATCACGACGCTCTTGAGCCGCCCGATCGCGCCCTCTACGTAGCTCTTGTTCGTCGCGTCGGTGCCGACCTCCGGCGCGGCTACCCGCCGTATCTTGCGATCCCGCGCGTCGTAAGAGTTTCGATTCGAGAGAAGCGCGTCGTTCCTCACCGCCGCTATTTCGCCTGTCAATTCTTCGGTCGCGCCTCTCTTCGATCGTCCGATCGCGTCCTCGACGTAGCTCTTGTTCGTCGCGTCGGTGTCGATCTCCGGCGCGGCTACCCGCCGTATCTTGCGCTCCCTCGCGTCGTAGGAACCCTCGCTCATAAAGAGCGCGTTGTTGCGCGTGTAGTTACGCAGGGATTCGATCGAGGAGCGTAATCGCACCGTGGACGCACCGTCGATTCCGTCCCCGTTGCTCCGATTTGTCAGAGACATACCGAATTTGTTCACGGACATCGCGCGCGCGCGGGGGAGGCGCTGGAGAGCGCGCGATACGTACTGCCGTCGCGATCGACGCGACCGATCAATTTACGACGAAACCGGCCTCGCGAAGTTCCTCGATTATCGACAGAATTTCGTTGTCGTGAGCGTTGTTGCCGGCCCGACGAGAAGCGTCTAGCAGTCGAAGTCGATCGACCAGCTCGTTGGGATCGTCCCAGTGAACGTAATCGATCGCGTTGTCGGTCAGTCGCATGGCCGACGGTAGTCCGGCGCCCTTCGTAGTCCCAACTGTGTGAGACGGGTGTACGAGCGGCGCTATTATTTTTGTGTACTTGTGTCCCCTGTTACCCTTGACGGGCATGCCGGCGCTGCGACCGCGTTTGTGAGCGCTGGTGGCGAAAAGTATACTCCTGTACGTTCGTTTGTCCTTCTCCGTGTAGACGCGAGCGTTGGGAATTCGCATGAAGATCAACTCGTACAGACCGCGCGTGCCCTTGTACCGTACACCGTCGATGATCACGGAGTCATCCGGGGCCACGTCAAATCGCTTGTTACCCAGCATCGTGCCGTGCTCGCCGAGATACACTCCGTAGACGTGGTCGATCTCCTTTTTACTGTCGCCGCTCAGAAGAGCGCCCACGTACTCCCGCCCTAACGGTCCTAGTTGGCTATTCAGAGTGTCGCGACCTTCCACCGTGCTCAAAGACTCCCTGACGGACGTCTCTAGCGCGGGGGGTGGAGTCGTAGTCTCCGAGACGATCTCGTGTTCTCTGGGTAAAAACCGGACCGAATCGGCGTGGATCGGCGTGGAGCTCGCGATAGTCGTCGCGGGAGCCGAACTCAACCGTGCTGGACGCGACTCTCCTTTTTTTCCCGCGGTCGTCGTTGTCCTTATTGGCGTGAATACGTCGTCGTCCTCCCCGTAATCGCGCTCCAGGTCGGCGCCTGCATCGTCGTCGTCGTCGTCGCCGCCGTAGTCACTATCCTTCTTCGCTCTCTTCGTCGTTTTCATCTTTCTCGCGAGCGTAAAGCTGCCGTCGTCGTCGTCGTCGTCAATCCTCCCCGGTCCTTTACCCCTGCGGTCCGCGTCATCGGCGAGCCGTTTCAGAGGTTTGACGATGGGCTCGTACCTCTTTTCCAGAGCGATCTCGCTCTCCATTTTTCCGACCCTGAGAGCGGCGTACTTCCTGCGAATCGAGGCGCGCGTTTTGGCTATCTCTCGCGCGGTCCTCTCTTCCGCGATCGCGCTCATACTCGCGTCGTTCGGCGAAGCGCACTGATCGGCTCTACAGCACGGCGAAGTCGTGGAACCCCCGTCTGTACCGTCCGCCTCGCAACGCGCTGTCCTTGTCTATCACGGCGAAACCGTAGGTGCGTCGCCAACACTCGCGACAGAAGGCGCGAAACTCGTCGTACGACATGTCGATGTTCACGTGATCGTCGTACACGTGCCGCAGATTGGTGCCGTCCTGCCTGAACAGGATCAACAGATTTGCGTTATCGCGCACGAGATGTTTCGGTATTTTGGCGTACGTCTGACAGAGATAGAAGCAATCGATATTCGAATGTCGACCCATAGAAAAGTACTCCCTCATTCTGTCCTGCTTGTCGCAGGCCACGTCGTCGAAGACGAAGACCGAGTCGGGAAGCGCCTCGTCGGGTGGAACGACGTCGCGATTGTCGGAGAACGCGCGATAGCTGATCTCCTCCATAGGCTCGAACAATCGTTCGAGATATCGATACTTCGGTTGTTGCAGAGATTTCGAGTACACGTATACGTTCTCGAAACGAAGACCGTGCGCTTGTTCCAGCAGACTCACCAGAACGTTCGTCTTACCGCAGTTAGAGGGACCGCAGATGATGCAGCGTACGACGTTCGGCAAGAGAGGACCGTGTCTGCGCGATTCTCCGTTTCCTCCCTCGGTCGCGCCCGAGCCTGCCTGCGTTTTGCGATCCACATTCGAGACTCCTATCGTCACCGACTGTCGCACGAATCGCATTGCGCCCTCTCTCTTTCGCTCTCTCTCTCGGTCTTTTCCGCAAGCGCGCGCTCGTTCGCGCGACGAACGCGCCCGAGCGACGGGGCGGGGAGGGCAGCACGGACGTCGTTTCGTTTCGTCGCGCCTGCGCAGACGCTTCGCGCGCAAGTATAAGTAGCGCGAGCGCGTCGTCGTATCCGTAGAAATTCGATCTCAAAAGCAACGAATCGTTCGCGCGCGCGTCGGTGATCGAGATGTTTCCCATCCTACTGACGGACAAGCGCGATATTCTCGATCTAACGGCCGAGGAGCTGGAATTCGTTCCGAAGATCGTTCTGTTGCGTAAATTTGAGAAATACGTGCAACTGCTGTGGGACCGTTTGCCCGAACATATAAAAGCGGATCCCGAGGTGCAGAGATATCGCTCGTGTATGGAACATTACAATCGTCCGTGGCAGCGAACGCACATAGACGGTCCACCGCCGCTCGTCAAGGACTGCTACGAGTGCAACCGCGCGCTCGCTCTGAACGGTGAGTCGTCGAAACCGTTCCGTTCGAATTGAGAAGAAGAAAAAACCCTCCCGCAACCGCGACCGAATGCGCGGCGCCGGTCTACTCGATCGCGCGATAAACGCTCTTCCCTTCGAGCTGCATATACCCGGCTATCAGTTTTGCTGACCCGGTACGCGTCTAGCGAAGAGACTAGCGCGCGGCGACAAAGGCATCAATCCATTGGACGCGGCGTGTCGCGAGCACGACATAGCGTACTCGCGAAGCGGCGAGCTCGCCGAACGACACGTCGCCGATCGACTGCTCGCCGAGAGGGCGCGCGAGCGCGTCACCGCGAAGGACTCGGCGGTCAGTGAGAGACTCGCCGCGGCGGCCGTATGGGCGGCTATGAAAGCGAAGACGAAACTGGACATGGGTATGGAAAGGAAAAAAGGAAGAAAGAGGAAAGGAACGGGGAGAAACGCGAAGACGAGGAGGAAGAGGCGGAGGATACTTCCGACGGCGAAACGCGGCGGCTTCTTGCCTTTTCTACCGATGTTGGGTGCGCTCGGTTCCTTGATCGGTGGCGCGGCCGGCGTGGCCAAGGCGGTGAGCGCCGGCAAAGCGGCGCGACGGGAACTCGAGGAACTGCAGCGACACAATCGCGCGATGGAGGGTCGCGGGCTGTACCTCACGCCGTATAAGAAGCGCGGAGGTGGCGCGAGGAGAATCGCCGAAAAAAAAAAAATTTCGCGGAAGAAGGCGACGCTAGCGGCGACGTCGGATCTGCCGCCGTACGGCGTCACGACGAACGAGCAGCTCGATCGATCGGCGCGTCGCCTACGCATACCGTTCTTCCGTGGGGTGTTCATGCGCGACGCTCTGCCGACGAGGGTGCGACACGCGGAGTGCGGCATCGTGAATCTCGACGACGCGGCGGGTCCGGGCACGCATTGGGTCGCTTACGCGAAGAAAGGGAACGCGGCGATCTACTTCGACGCGTTCGGAAATCTCCGTCCGCCGAGGGATCTCGCGCGATATCTCGGCGGTGGCGGCGAGAGCGCGATCGTGACGTACAATCGTCGCGCGTTCCAGACGTTCGAGCAGAGAATCTGCGGACAGCTGTGCCTGCGATTTCTTCGCGAGATCGATTGGGGGAGCGGTGGCGAACGATCGACGTTCTCTCGCGATGTCGCTGACGCTCACGTTAACCGGAACCAGCAGCGTTCTCACGGCGAGTCACTTTCCCGCTTTGGATCTGAGCGACGGCGAGTACGAGCTGGGTTTGGCGACTTTTGAGACGTACAATTCGATACCGAACGTTACGCCGGCGAACAATCGATTCTACTTCGGCGAGGACGACCGGAAGATCGTCGTTCCGGAAGGGTCGTACGAGCTGCGAGCTGTGAGCAGATATTTGCGCGCCGCTCTTCTTCATCGCGAACGTCGCGCCCGCGAGAGAGAGAAAGAGAAAGAGAAGAGAGAACAACTGCAGGCCGATGGCGCTGGACGGGTAAAAGAAAATAAACGAACGGAGAAGGACGACGACGACGATAACGACGACGCTTATCGCATATACGGGGACGAAGACGACGACGACGACGGTTATGGCATATACGGGACAACGACGGCAAGAACGACGACGATGACGGCGGCGATAGAACGGTACTCGCTCTTCGCGCCAACGAGAATACCATGAGGAGCGAGATAAAGTGCGTCTACAGAGTGAATTTTACAAAACCGAACAACATCGGTTCTCTTTTGGGTTTCTCGCGCGATCGTATCCTAAAACCGAACAAATGGTACGTTTCCGACGGCCCCGTTGACGTCATGAGCGTGAACATAATTCGCATCGAATGCAGCATCACCACGGGAGCGTACAGCAACGGACGCTCGGTGCACGCGATACACGAATTCGCGCCGAAAGTTCCACCGGGATATAAACTGTCGGAGACTCCGACGCAGATCATTTACCTCCCGATCGTCGCGCGAAACGTCACCGATATCACGGTGCGAATCGTGGATCAGAACGATCGATTGATCGACTTTCGCGGCGAGGAGATAACGATTAGACTGCACGTACGTCGTCGCCGCAGTTAGTGTGTGTGTGTGCGCGCGTATCTCCGCGACGTGAAGAGAGAGAGCGAGAGGGATGCTCGTTCTGAACGGATCGAGCGCGGATTGTACGAACGAGCGAGCTAGTCCGTTCTACGACGTAATCGAAAGCGTAAGGAAGAGAAGAGGTGGCGGTGGTGGCGGTCGAGGAGGAAAGAGAGCCGTTCTCAGCAACGCCAACGTTAGGTTCCTACGATCGCTGGGTCTCGCCGTGAGAAACGCGTCGTTTCTACTTCGAAAGGAAAGACCATGGCCGACATCCTGAGTATCGGCGGTGAGCCGATCTTCGACGAGCGCATCGTCGGAATCGAGACTCACACGTATAACCCGTACGTGAACACGACTTTCGGGCACAACGACGAGATACGAATACCCATACAGCAACAGGATCTGTATACGCTGCCGTGCGACAGTTTTCTGTACGTCGAGGGACGACTCTATGACGACGGCGCGAGCGCGACGACGTCGGAAGCGACGGATGCTCAAAGGCAATACGCGAAATTGGTCAACAACTGCGTGGCGTTTATGTTCGACGAGATTCGATACGAACTCGACGGCGTGGAGATCGACCGGTGTAGAAACGTCGGCATAACCAGCACGATAAAGAACTACGCGTCGCTGACCGCCGAACGAGCCAGGAGACTGCAGAACGCCGGATGGAGTTATCCGACGAACGAATCGAATCTGAACGACGCGTCCCATCAATTCAACTTTTGCGTACCTTTGAATATTCTTTTGGGTTTCTGCGAGGACTACAGACGCGTGGTGATAAACGCGCGACACGAACTTATCCTGATACGCGCTCGGAACGACGTCAACTGCGTCGTAGATCCGAAAAAAACCGTGCCGAGAGATCCCACCAAGGATCCTAAAATTACGCTACTGAAGGTGCAATGGCGTATGCCGCACGTGGCGTTAAACGACGTCACTAAATTGTCGCTTTTGCGAACGTTGGAGAGCGGACGATTTCTGAGCGTGGGCTTTCGCTCTTGGGACCTGTACGAATTTCCTCTGCTGCAGAGCACGACCAAGCATTCGTGGGCCGTGAAAGCCGCGCCGCAGTTGGAGAAGCCGCGATACGTCATATTCGCGCTGCAGACCGGACGGCGAAACGAATTCACGGAGGACTCCTCGAGGTTCGATCATTGCGCGCTCGCCAACGTGAAATTGTATCTCAACTCGGAATTCTATCCCTACGACGACGTGAACGCGGATTTCGAAAGCGACAAGTTCGCCGTGCTGTACGAGATGTACGCGAAATTTCGAGGAGCGTACTACGGGGACAGTCGCGACGACGCGCTCTTTTCCCCGCGCGACTTCGCGCGAGTAGCGCCGCTCGTGGTGATCGATTGTTCCCGCCAGAACGAAGCGGTGAAGAGCGCCACCGTGGACGTGCGCATCGAATTCGAATGCAAGGAAAACGTTCCGCCGAAGACCACCGCCTTTTGTCTCATCGTTCACGATCGCGTCATCGAGTACGGTCCGCTGACCAATGTGGTGCGCAAAATCATCTAGCGGAAATGGCGATTGTAGGATACCACACCCCGGAAACGGGAGATATATATAAAGACGGGGATCCTTCGATCGTTCCTCAGATCCCGTTAAGAACGAGCAGTTTGAGCGTGAATTGTTCGACGCGCACCGACTCGATGGCCGCAGCGGCGACGACGATCTTCGTCGACCTGCAGGGATTCGTGGTGAGCGACAGATTCGTCGCGAAGGAGGTAGCCGTGCTCCGAAGCGAGACGCGCGAACTCGCGCATCACGTGTTTCGCGCGCCGATGAAGTGGGACCTGCTCACGAACGCCGAAAAAGCAAGGGCCAACTGGCTGATGGCGAACCATCACGGTCTCCGTTGGAAAGACGGGGACGTGGACTATCGTCTAGCCAGGTCGATTATTCGACGCGCGGTGTGCGACGACCTGGGCGAGGAAGAAGAGACGCCCGGCGCGCGAATATACGTGAAAGGCCTCGAGAAGAAGAGGTGGCTGGAGGAGATTCTCGGCGACGCCGACGCGACGATCGAGACCATCGACGCCGAGTACGAAGACATCGATCGGCTGGAGTTTCTTCGCGCCGATCGCACGTTTCGCTGCGGACGCCATCAACGGTGCTGCGCGATGGAGAACGTGATGAAGTTGCGCGACTGGTGGAACGAGCGACGCGAGTGTCTCTCCAGCATCGACTCCACGGATCAAATATAAATGTGTATCCATCCGTCTATATATGTATATATTGTAATCATTAACAAAAAGATCTATCTATATTTTATTCAATAAAAAAATCTATCTATCTGTATTTTATTCAATAAAAAACTGATGTAAAATCAACGAGGAAAGTTATTCATTATTCGCATACATACACCATACGTATAATCGTACTCGATAACGCCGAGCGCGATAGCGTCGAGCGCGCGAGCGACGAGCGTGATGCGTAAGCGATCGAGAGCGTCGAACTCCGAAGAAGAAGAACGGCAACGATAACGCCGAGCGCGCGAAACTGTCAATGAGCGCGGAGTCGGGAGCGTCGAGCGGAAGCGCGATATCGGCGGCGGGAGCGTCTAATCTCGTTGCTGTTCACACGTATTTATCTTTATTTAATATTATATTCATCCAATATTATATTTATTCTTGTATATTATATACTACTTATTTCTAAATTCGTATATGAATCTTTGATTGCGTATAAAGTTTGCTTTATTCAACCGAATTAAAAAGAAATATAAAATAGGAGTAGAAGAAACCAAAGAAAGGATATTTGACATATGGTGTTGTAACATAATCTTTTTCTATCTATAATAATATAAATGACATTAAAATCTTTATTGTTTGATATAATTATATACATAACAATATAATTTTATCCAATTTATTATGAAGAGAGCTAACCCCTTTATATTATATTATATTATGTTATATTATTATATTATAGTATATTATGTTATATTATATTATGTTATATTATAGTATATTATGTTATATTATATTATATTATATTATGTTATATTATATACTACTTATTTACTATTTTTTATTTTTTTACATATTATATCTTGTTAGAAACGGAGGGCCAGCCCTCGACGACGTCGTCCTCGAAGTCGACGTCAATCAAGTTGATATCAATATTGCCGCGACCGCTCTCATCCTCCTCGTCGTCGTCGTCGTCGTCGTTGTTGTCTTCGTTGTCGTTGTCAGCGTTGCCGTCGCAGCACGTATCGGGACGCTTCGTCGATGAATCGAGTCGCGCCGCGTCCCGATACATGCTGCGAATCCTCGCAGCGTACAAACGCATGTGGTTCCTGGATTTTTTTAACACCGCTCCGATGAGTCCTCTTCACAAAAAATACATATTATTAATAATTATATATAAATGAATATATATAAGTGAATTTATAAATAAATATATAACTGAATATATAAGTGAATTTATAAATAAACAAATAAATATATAAATGAATATATGATGACATTATAATTTTACATTTGCATACTCACATTCGATCGAACATCCGTGCGTCCTCGTCGACGCGGATCGTGACTTGCAGACAGGGCGGCGCTCCATCGACGATATTTCTAAGGCGATGCTGCAGCTGCAGCACCGCCTCGTGTAAGTCGTCCGTAGCCCTAGCTACGGACGTTGCCTGGATTTGCGCCAATTCGCACACTCCTTTCAGTTTGGATATTTTGTCCATTACGTGTTCTTAGGAATATTTCACGTCACTAGCTCGAAAAACTGTGAACGAACTACACCCGAGTCTAGCCTCGAGTCCTTATATACATCGAGGATACGCTATCGAAGAAGGATGCGGAATCAAAGAAGGGATGTGCAATCATAAAGGATATTGCGTATGTAATTAAAACTATGTAAAAAATTGACCTTTTGCACACAGGAAGAGATGCATTTTTCTAATCAAACCGACTCATCCGCCGGAATCGTCGACGCATTTCTTCCACCCCGAGACCCCCGCCACCACCTGTCCGCGCTATCGGTAGCGAGCATGCCCATGTAAGTCGCTCGTATCGCGACGCATCGTCATCGTCCATAAAAAAGCAGGATATTGTGCAATAAAAAAAACTATTTTTAGAAACTTTGCACAGAGGAAAAAATGCAATTTTTTTTATCAAAACGGACTCATCCGCCGGAATCGACGCATTTTTTCCACCGCGAGACCCCGCCGCCACCTGTCCGCGCTATCGGCAACGAGCGTCACCGCGTGAGCCGCGCGTCGCGATCGCGCTCATATCGCGAAACGCCGTTATCGCAGTTCCGCCGTTTCTCTCGCTCTCTCTCGCCCTCGACGATGTGGCTCTCGCGCGTAATCGCGTTAACCGCGTGTTTTATCGCCGCGAGGTGCGTCAATCCCACGGATGAGAATTACGCACATACGATCGATTACCTGCGGAAATACGGATATCTGACCGAAGATGTGGACGCGTTTCCGGCTCAGAGACGAAACGACGTTCTTCGTAACGCCATCGAGGAATTTCAACGATACTACGGTCTGCCCGGCGATGGAACGCTCGACGACGAAACGCTGCAATTTATGCGTAAACCGCGATGTGGTTTCCAAGATATCTTGAAGCACGGAACGGCGGCGAGTCTATCGAAATGGCCGAGGACTCACCTGACGTGGGATTTTTACGTAGCCGCCAAAGAGGAGCTGAATACCGCGCGGGCCGCGTTCGACCTGTGGTCGCAACATTCGGCGTTGACGTTCGAACGCTCCGAAACGAATCCTGACATTATAATATCTTGGCGAACCCGACGTCACGGTAACACGAATATCAACGTAAACGGCCCAAATTGCTCGGCCAAATTCGACGGTCCCGGTAACGTGCTGGCCCACGCGTATCTCCCGACGAACGAAGCGGGATTCGTCTCCGAGGTGCACGTCGACGGTGACGAGCCGTGGCATATTCACGTCGGTAAAAATTCCCCGAATACGTTTTCCCTGCATTTCACGCTGACGCACGAGATCGGTCACTCTCTCGGATTGGGGCACAATGAGCGCAAGACCTCGGTGATGTTCGCGTACTCGCCCGACAAGCAGTATCCGGTTAAGCTCGACAGATTCGACATTCTCGACATTCAACGTTTGTACGGTGAAAAACGGACGAACGCGCCCTCACAGACGCCGCCGCCGCCGCCGCCGCCACCGCCGCCACCGCGGTCACGGCCGCCGCAACCATCGCCGGACCTGTGCGCCCTTGGTCGCGTAAACGCGATATTGATTTTGGAAAATCGAATGTACATTTCGTACGGGCGTTACGTTTGGTCGATCGATCTGGACGGCAGGACGTACAATGGACCGTTAGCCCTGTCGAATCACATGAGCTTTCTTCACGACAATTACACGCGCATAGCTGCCGCCTATCAGTCTCCATCCGGTGATCTCATGGTGTTCGTAGATAATTTGGTATACATGGTTCAATATCCGGAATTTTCTCTGAGGCCGAATTGGCCGAAGACCTTGCGAGAACTCGGATTTCCCGCAGATGCGAAACTCAACGGAGCGGTAAACACCCATAGAGGCCGTTCCTTCGTGATGTACAACGGTAACTCGGTGGGCGAGATAGACGAATGTACGAAGAAAGTCGTCAGACGTACGCCTCTCGAGGCGACGTTTCCCGGAATACCGACCGGCGTGACGTCGATCTTCCGATACGTCGACGGCAATCTGTACTTCACCACTCGGACGCAGTTCTACAGATTCAACGAATTTACGAAAACCGTCACGGCCGCCGGTAAATTCGATCTACGGATGCTGAATATCGTCTGCCCTAAGACCGAACTGTTGCAGCAGTTGCGCGATCTTCTCGATCGAATCGTACGCGTCGGCGATTTAACGTCACCGGCGAGCGATTCGGACGACGACGACGACGGCGGCGGCGGCGTTCAGCTTTACGATCGCCGTGTCCGCCGAAGGAAGTAGAGGACTGCGCAAATCCCCGCACCACACCGCACATCGCGCGATATAAGTGAGAACTTTTCTACTTATACCGATGTGTTCCCGCCAAAGCATCAGTATCGCCTCGTCAGCTGAATACGACGCGTCGAAACAGAAATCAGAAACGAACGATACTGCAACGCGCGTGCGAAATGTTCTCGACGTTGGCCGATCGACCCGCGCTGAGGGATCTTTCCCCTCGCGAGACGGATTCGGAGGTGAACGACAACGGCAAAAGACGAAGGATCGACTCGACGGATGATCATCATCAGCATCATCATCGGGAGTCGCGTTCCAGCTCTCACCCCTCCAACGACGTTCGCAACCCCGTCGTCGCGCCTGCGGTGCGCATCCTGGCGACCCGTTATCCGCTGACGACGACTGGCTACAAATACTTGGCCATCGGTGTCACGGTTAAGTCACCGTGGTACGGTATACCCGCACCTTCGTACGTGGATATCGCCCTGGGAGATAAGCAAGGCAAGGAGATCTCTCTGACGCTCGATATGTGGAAAGGACTACTCGAGCGCAAACACGACATATTGGCGTGTCTGCGATCCAACCTCGTCGATGGAACCCGCCCCCCCTCGCCGATATCGATCGGAGATCTGACGCTGCGATTCGGATTGATCAACAACCTGTCGATCTTGCGTATGGAACTACCCAACGCGGCTCGTCTGGCAATGTCGCTCCCCACCCTGCTCTCGCTGTACGATTTCCAATTTTGCGTCGATCGCATCGTCTCGGCGCTGAGCGCGGTCATCGAGGAAGTCGACGCGAAGTATTCGCGCTATCAGGAGATAGCCGCCAACGCGATTAAGACGGGAACTTCGGCCAAGACTGCGATACTGAAAAGCGAGTTTTTCGATCCTAACAAGATCGTCGACTGTGAGATTACCGCGCTTTGTTTCAAATCCTGAACGTCACGACACACGTTTACATATTTATATATACACACAGAAACAATGTAAACGAGTATCGACGTATGTAAATACATATTTTATTTTTCAAAATAAAAAACTACCGCTCGTACGCGGATATCTCATATATGTGTTCTCTCTCTTTCTTTTCCGTATCTATCTCGATACGATCCCGCGCTCCCTAGGTCCCCCGACTCCGCTTACTCCACGATCGCCGCGATTGCGTCATCTACGATGCGTAGGGAAGGATCGAAACTACTTTCGACCCGAGACGAACAAGAACAAAGAACGGTTATCAGGACCCGCGAAAAGAACGGCCTTGAACACGTTCAAACGTGTTTTCGCGCGCTCACCAATCCCACCGCGCGGGGAGGTCGAGAAGAGCGACCTTGAACAAGTTGCAACGAGTTTGGACGTGTTCGAACGCGCGCGATGATAACATTATTCGCGATGACGCGCGAATCGGGGCGGATTTCCGCTCGCGGTCGATAACGCGGTCGATAACGCCGATCCGAGCGCCCTCTCGGAGCGTCCGGGAACGACGATCCTCCCCACCCCCGGTGGCATCCCTGCGGCGCGAATTTCCCCGTCACCCGCCTAGGGAATTTCGGTCTTTGAGGTTTCCGCATGGTGGCAACACTGCGGCGCGAACTTCCCCATCACCCTGCCTAGGGACAGGTGTTCCCACAAAATACTCGCTTCTGATTGGACAGCCTCGAGTCTTCGTACCGCGATCTGATTGGTCGGCGATACACCTTTGTCCAGTTCCAGGGGAATGTTTGTCCGGTTACAGGGGAAATTCCCCCGTACACCTGTCCCCCTCACCCCCCCCTGGATCTGATTGGACGGCGATACACCTTTGTCCAGTTCCAGGGGAATGTTTGTCCAGTTACAGGGGAAATTCCCCCCGCACACCTGTCCCCCTCACCCCCCCTGTTACCCCTTGCACCTGTCCACCCTTCACCCCCCCTCGCCCATCCCCACCCCATGCTCCCCCCTCGCCCCCCTCGCCCATCTCTTATGGCGTTCCCCCCGCGGGCGCGCGTCCCCCCCCCGCTTCCCCTCGGTTGTACCTGAGTGCGCTGAGTACTGTTATTGGTCTACTGATGTGTAACGAAGACAGAGTGATATGCTTACAGCGGCGCTGTGAGCGGACCGCAGGGCGGGCGCGCCGGGCGCGCAGTCAAGAAACGAAGATCGCGTGTTTTATGTTTTATTGGTGCTCGTGCTCGATCGTGTCAGTGCGTTGTATTGCGTTTTAGATAAACGTGCCGTATTGCACTGTGTCAAGAGGTATATAAGAGCCAACTGAAGAAGAAGAAGAAGCGTTTTAGATCATTTAGATCATTGGACACAGACGTTTAATAATTAAAATAAGAAAAAGAAGAGTCGTGTTCTTGCTTAATTGGATTGCAGGTGAGTAACTTTTTTATTTGTTTATATAAAGATATTTATGATATTTACTGACAGTTAACAACGGAAATAAGTCATTCTTAACCTAAAATAATCGTATTTGCTTGGCAGAATAAATTATATTAAAAAGTTAAACGTAGCGTCAAAAGCATATAGCCAGTATAAAATCGTTCAATAATTTCTTTGACTTTTCTGAAGTACTTTATACGGCAAAATTATGATAATCCTTAATTGTAAGGCAAGACATGATATATTTGCACAGTTCACGCGATAAATATATATTGCCTATATCATTGCATGGTTAATGTAATCAAATTCTGGTAATTAAATTATAAAAAAGGATAAAATTGGAAACACTTTCATATAGTACCTCTTTTCTCCAGACTGATATACATTGGCTTCACATTTTTTATTAATATTATTTCTATGTTTTTTTCTATGTTCTAATCTTTTTTTTGGCAATTTCTGATATATGTGTCATTGTCCTATGTATTATCCTATGTATCATCATGTGAATATTTATTAATATTATTTCTATGTTCTTTTCTATGTTCTAATCTTTTCTTTGACAATTTCTAATATATGTGTCATTGTTATAGTCCTATGTATTATATCCTATGTATCATTATGTGAATATGATGCATATTCATAATTAATATCACGTAATTTTTAAATAATTACGTATTTTTATTGTAGATAAAAATGGCACAGAGAGCCCGGAAGTATAGAGAAGTTAGGAAAAGGGTAAAAGCCCATATGAAAGAATTTTTGAAGGAATTGACTGATAATAATAATGAAAATATAAATGACAATAATTGTCATTTATATGAAGATAGTTTGAATGATTCAAAAAGTAGTGATTGTGATGATATTAATGACTATTGTGAAGATTGTAATAGTAATTTTAATAATGAGTCTGTATCATCTTCAGATGACAATATGTCACAAAGTAATAGTAATTTTGATAATGAGTCTGTATCATCTTCAGATGACAATATGTCACAAAGTAGCAGTGATACACCTGTAAATAGTAAAATACAAAAATGGTGTATAGAAGAAAATATTAAGCATTCATCGATAAATAAGTTATTAAAAATTCTGAAAGGGTACACAAATATTGAAAACCTTCCCAGAGATGCACGTACTCTATTAAAAACAAGTAGACAAGCACTTGTAAAAAAATTAGGTAGTAGTGGTCTTTTGCATTATATCGGCATCACTCCCAATTTACAAATGAAGCATAAATATTATGGCGACACTATTCAATTGACTTTCAATGTTGATGGAATACCTATATATAAAAGTTCCTCAAAGCAATTTTGGCCAATACTTTGCTATGTTATTGATAAACGATATCAGTATGAGCCATTTTTAGTTTCTTTGTTTCTTGGTGAAAGTAAACCAGAACCAATTACTGGTTATTTTGAAGATTTTGTACCAGAACTCAAAGAACTATGCGAAAATGGATTTTTCCATGACAGAAGTCAAATGCAATTTAAAGTTGTAATCAGAGCTTTTATCTGTGACACTCCAGCACGTTGTATGATCAAATGTTGCAAGTTATTTAATGCATATTCAGGATGTGACCGATGTGAACAAGAAGGTGTATATATAAATCATAGAATGACATTTCCATTACAAGATGCACCATTACGTACTGATGAAAGTTTTGCTTCAATGTCAGATCCAGATCACCATAAGTCAATATCTCCTCTGTCAGAATTAAATATGGGGTTAATTTCCCAAATTCCTTTGGATTACATGCATTTGCTACCACTTGGATGCATGCGTAAGATTCTAATGATGTTATTAAAAGAAGATCTACGTGTTAGATTATCAGCTTATTCTATTGAGTGCATTTCCAATGAATTAATAGCTCAGAGAAAACATTTTCCAATTGAGTTTCAAAGGAAACCACGTAGCTTAAAGGAAATTGCACATTGGAAAGCTTCAGAATTTCGGCAGTTCCTCTTGTATTCCGGGATAGTTGTTTTAAATAACAATGTTCCTTCCGCAATTTATAAACATTTCTTGTTACTACATGTAGCTTCTACTATTTTATGTAGTACAAGTCTAATTGTAAATTATCTTGATTTTGCTTCTGATTTAATAAGATCCTTTGTTAATCACTGGTCTAAATTATATGGTGCTGACACAGTTGTTTATAATATTCATTGTTTAACTCATTTAACAGCTGATGCAAAGAAATATGGCATTCTTGACACATTTAGTGCTTTCCCTTTTGAGTCTTTTCTTTTTAAGTTAAAAAGACTTTTGAGAACTTCTACTCAACCATTACAGCAAATAGTGAAAAGGCTGTCAGAAAGTTCACATGTATTAGCTACAGAAAACAAAAAACTATTAAATGATTATACAACAGATAAAAAATTTCGCTATCATGTTGTATTAAATTCAAGTCATTCCGATGGACCTCTAATTAATTTTCCTTGTCATGTACAACAATTCAAGAAGGTAAAAAGCACTGCCTTCATTTTATCAACGTTTTCCGGGAATAACTGTGTCACCATGAAAGACAATAACATTGTAGTAATTTACAATTTTGTGACATTGAATAAGGATATATATATTATTGGATTAAAATATCTGCAAATAGAAGATATGTACAGTTATCCGTGTCCTTCGTCACTTTTGAAAATATTTAAAGTTTCATCTCTATCCAAAAACTATAAAGCTTGGAATATCAGTTCTGTTTTCTGTAAAAATGTTCTTTTGAAACAGTCTCTTTTTTCGGTATGTCTTCCTCTTCTGCATACACCGTGATAGAAGAAAGGTATATACTAAGATTAGAGATTGTTTTTATTATAATATCTACAATTATGTAATATTTTATGTTTTCTTTTTATTTATAGATAAGAATGTTTTCTGTAGTGGATTTTCCTGAAGAAGAAACTTGTGAAGTGATACCAACTTCCTGGTTGACTGATGGAAATCATAAAACTTTTTATCCTCAATATAAAGGAACTCGATTTTGGAAAGCAGTTACAACTTTCGAAACACCAAAATCATATTGGAAGACACATTCATGTCGAGTTTTGTATCAAACAGGTAAATATATTTTTGAATAGATTTATAATATTGACTGTTAACATAATTTTCAAAATTAAAATTTGATTTTTATTTTATTATCTCTTTTCTCACAAAAACTGAAAATTCTGTTTGATACGAAATTAATTAGTATAATTTGCAGATCTGTTAACAAAAGCTAAATCAAAAAGAGATGGATATCAGTATTTAGATACTGATGAAATTCAAACAGGCACGGATCAGGTGCCTGATGAGGTAATCGCCGAGAACCAATTAAAGAAAAGAAAACGCTTTCCAAATCAGCGTTATGCTGATGTATCTGCATCTGAAAGGTCATCTAATGAAGCATCTTCAGCATCTTCATCTAGTGAAACTGATATGACTATTTCAAAGAACAAAAAGAAAGGCAAACTTTTACCAGAACCGGAACCTATTCGGTTACCGGCTAATAAAAATATCCAAAGTAAGTTAAAATATTTTTATGTTTTTAGTAAATTATAGAATTTTTTGATAGCTTTTTTTGACTTATGTTTATAGATAAAGAAATGAGTTCGCATTATTCTTCTGTACTTACTAATTGTAAGACCCCGGCAAGAGTACAATCGCGAGCAAGTACAAGTTCATCTGAAGGTAAAATAAGCTTTTATACTATCATGAAAAAATCAATACTGACTATTACAAACATTAAATTGCTGATAATTAAACATGCTTTCAGGTCAATTCAAGAACTTAGTTACTACATTTGAAGATATTAAATTTGACATAAGCAGCATAAAAAAGGACATCAAATGTATAAAAAATAAACTGTTCAGTGACAACATTGCAGAGGAAAAGTTACCTGAGGAAACAGAGACTCTTATACCTGCCTTGTCATTGAGGAATCTGTCAATTTTCAATGAATTTTTGAAACAAAAATCTATTTTTGAACTTTACGTAAGCAATTATATATGTTGATTTATGTTTTCTTTTAAAATTGTAAAAACTTTGTTTTGTTTTTCCAAAACTGTTCGTATTTTGTTATAAAGAAATTCTTGTTATTCATGGAATATGTCTTCAAAAAAAATTATCCAAAAAATTAAGGTTATTTTATTTTTGTTCTCAGGTTAATCATTTTCGCCGCCTTGGAGGAACTTCGCAAGCGGATCACACGCGGAGGATTCTCAGACGGATTATCCATAATGAATTAGCACAAAAATTAAACTGGGCAGGAAGAGGAGCCAAAACAAGTCTTCAATCTTTTGATGCCATATGCAAACTCATCCTTAGTAAGTCTACAATTGCAAGTGATTCTTGAAAATAAATTGTAATGCAATTTTCATATTGTAAAATTGAGTTTTCTTATACTTTATAGGATCAGCAAGCACTAATCAAGAAACATCTTATAAGATATCCGAAGAAACAATTAAATCTTGGTTACGTTATGCAATGGATCGAGATGGTGGTCGAAACAGAAGGAATAAGGAAACTATAAATAATAACCAGACTGATGAAGCACAAAATTATTCGAGTTAAGAATTAAATATTTTAATGTTTTATTCTCTTTCTATAAAAAAATTACTTTTTTTTATTTGTTTTTCAATACAAATTATATTATTTTGTTCATATTTATTTTAAATTGTGTACTATTCAGTCTTAGAATTAAAATATTTAATTGTGTAACTGTTTATTTTATTGCGTGTACTATATATTATATAATAAAGATAATTCTATATCCGAATTTTAGACATGTTAATTTTATTATAGAAATTTATTTACTTTTATACATTCGCTGCTTATAATCTTTACATTTTTGAGGTTTAATTAATATCGACAATTTTTAATTAATAAATATACGATGTTTAACTAATATTATTTTTAATAATATTAGTAAATCTAAAAAATAAAATGAACGTCAATACATATATATTTTATACTTATATCTGTTGTATTTACTAATTACATGTTATTTATACATTATAATTTTATTAAATTATAAATTATATAATTAATTATATATATATATATATAATTACATAAATTTTAACTCATTCCTACAAGAATACCTAGAACTGTATAAATAACATGTAATTAGTAAATACAACAGATATAAGTATAAAATGTATTGACGTCCATTTTATTTTTTAGATTTACTAATATTATTAAAAATAATATTAGTTAAACACCGTATACTTATTTTAATGCACCGGATGCACCCAATGTTGGTCCATTATCATTTAGGAACGTTGGGCCAATATCTAGAATTTAAATAGTCGACATATGTTCAATATTGGGCCAATGTTTTTGTGCAATTGAATCATTTTTAAATCGTTGGTACAATGTTGGCTAAATGTAACATCCAATATTTCACCAATCATTGGCCGTCGGTAAACCAGCGTGACGCCACCAACATCGGTCCATTGATAATTTGGAACGTCGGGCCGACATAATATAAGTTGGGCAATCAACATAGATCCAATATCAGACCAATGTTTATGTGCTGCTCGGGGTATAATCTGTAGCAATCTTGTTATATTTTTCATTAGGACGTCTACACACAATAAGTTGTCCGTTATTTATTTCAGAGTTTGTATTAAATTTAAAATTGCCATTTTTCCGCAAAATATTGATAATTTTCCTTCTTTCTTGATTCTTCTTAGGTAAGATAGCAAATTTTTTAACCTCCGGTTCATTTTTATGTACCATTTCAAAATGTCGTACTAATTGAGTTTGCAATTTGCTACAGAAAATGCAATAGTTTCGTTTCACACTTTTTAGATTAGATGATTCAACATACATAACTTCGTCGTTGCATACTGGTACATTGTTGTTAATTTGCGAGGCATCTAAACTTGATGCTGACGATGCAGTTATATTTAACGCTGATTTGTGTTTTATTCGCAATTTATTATTCAATACATTTTGTTCATCTTTTGATCCACTTTCTTCTTGTGGCAATTCATTATCTGATATACTCTGTTCATCTTCTGAAGGAAGATATTCTGAATCGCTACTGTCTTTAGCGTTGTCAACGTCTAAAAAGACGGTAGAATATAAAATTACAGGAATACAACACCAATGGCCTTAATCTTTTTGGACTCATCCTATAGTCTCTCAGACTGACAAAACACAAAATTGATGTTTTCTTTATATACACGTTATAGCGCCCAAGCGTTTGGGGTAGTTTTCTAATCTTAATTTTTTGTTCTTTCATTAAAAGATATCCCCAACTTTAATAAAAATCCAAAGTTCATGTTCAAGATTAAATTTTTAATATTCTATTTTTATTTATAAAAATCAGTCTTACAGACCATGGATGAGTCTATATAGAAAACAGGACGAGTCCAGAAAGGTTTGCCTTGATACGTGTTATAAATATAAAAATACTAATATATTTATGTTTCATCAGCTGCCTTGTATGATTTTTAAGATATTGTGTAATATTGAAAATTACATATCTGTACTCCTATTATTTTGTCTATAATCTTTTACGTGTACTTGTAGAATGTATTATATACCGTACGTATCAAAAGTTTTGGAACGGTCAATTATCTCAGAAAGTGTTGATTTATTGGAAAAATGTTTTAGATAAAAGTTGGAGGGTCCAAAGAAGGCCAATAGACGATCTTATTAGATTTTGGATCAGGGGCCCCAGTAAGGCCCAAGTAAAATTTTTGAAATGGAAACTCCTATTTTTTTGTATCATCTTTTTTTCCTAATAAATTTGAACAACTTTTGTCTGAAAAATTTTTTTATTTGCCAATACTTTTTGAGATATTCAAGGAAAACTTGATAACTTTTTCAATATTTAGCTTACAATGTCTCAATAACTATTTGTCGGAGAGAAAAGTGATACAGGACTTTTTGAATTAATATGGTCTCGAGAATATTTTGTTGCAATATCGTACCTTAACTTTTTTAAATACTTATGTATACATAAAAGCTTTAAGAAGCTGTCTACACAAGTATTTAAAAAAGTTAGAGTACTATTGCAACAGAATATTCTTGAGACCAAATCAATTCAAAAAGTTCTGTATTACTTTTCTCTCCGACAAACAGTTATTGAGACATCATAAGGTAAATATTGAAAAAGTTACCAAGTTTTCCTTGAATATCTCAAAAAGCATTAGGCAAATAAAAAAATGTCAGCCAAAGTTGTTCAAATTAATTAGGAGAAAAGAATGATACAATAAAAAAAAGGAGTTTTCATTAGAAAAATCTAACTTGGACCTTACTGGGCCTAATACAGACTCCTAATCCAAAATCTAATAAGATCATCTATTGACCCTATTTGAATTCTTTAACTTTTATCTGAAACATTTTTTCAACAAACTAATACTTTTTGAGATAATTGGCCGTTCAAGAAATTAAGATATGCGCGGTATATATATATCAGTATGTCACAAAACAATAAACTACTTAAATTAAAATATAAGCAAATATTAAATAAAAATTGTTATTTCTACAATATGCATTAATAAGATTAATATTAAATTAATATCATAGGATCTGTGTATGTGTATGTTATTGTATTTACTATACATATTACACAATAAAACTTTATTAAGGCTTCTGACTTTTCGCTGCAGATCTTAGGTTTATGACATCCTAATTGAGAAAACATGCTAAGCATTTCTGTAAAGTATGTTAAAATAAAAAGATATCTTTGTAAAATAACACCTATAATTGATTGAGCAAATGCTTTAAAAACTTCCTGTTTACTTTAATAAATATAATGACTAGCCGTAACATTTAATGTAAACTTGAAAAAACTTTCTATGAAAAAACATATTAACTTAATGTTATAATTATTGATTACTTATTCAAGCAAAATAAAAGTTTTTGACATATTTTACAAAGCTGCTCAATCGCAATTGTTATTTTGTAAATATATCTTTTTATTTTGGTCATCAAGTCAAAAACATAAGATCTGTGACATGGGATCAAAATTATGATAAAAACATTTACAAAATAAAAAATTGTTTTTATCTACATACCAAGTACTGATGGTATTGGTATTTCAGATGGTACTGGATCATCTAATTCTTCTTTGTTGAACACTTGGGTACTTTCATTAGGGAAGGAAACGTCTGTTGAAATCGTTGATTCTTCTAAACATAGATATAATTATGACATTAAAACCAAAACTGTATAAGCTAATTATAAAATGTAAGAAATATCTTAGAAAACCCGTTTTGTTACAAAAACAACCAATCTAATATTACAAAAATATTTTATCATAAAAAATTATACTGTAACATTTTATTATCATCAAAATATTATAATATAATTCAAGTCAATCAATTTCAGGGGGTCGATTATGTATCACATAACTTGATGAAAATGATAAAAATGTGCAAATTAACTAGAATATTTATAATTTCATTGATCAACACCTAGTGCATTCGCTAACTTTTGTGATTTTCACTAAGTTTTGAGATACACTCAAATCAACCTCCAGGTTGTCAATATAATTATTATCATCAAAAGTAAAATATTTGCTATAACAAATAAACGTTTGTATTTTCTAAAACGTCCAATATTCATTCATTGCAACTAATTAAATTATTTAAAATGGTTTTCATTATTCAGTTTATATTTTGCATCATGCTCCTAATAGCATTTATATATTTTTACACCTGAACTTTATTATCTCAGCAATTTAAGTATGAAAACAACATGAAAATGATTAAATAATCAGCTATCAATAGCATCTTATTTTACAAGAGTATACAAAAGTTAATACATATTATAACAAGTATCCATTTGAATAATTACATTAAAATGTAATTTAAAGCACAATATAAAATTTAAATTATGATTATATATTCTGACAACAATAAATCACTCTTGCAACATTTTATTCTATCTTTACAAATAAGCAACTCTTACTTTAAATATCCCTCAAATATTATTAAAATATTATTAAAAATAATTCAATCTTCACATACCGTTAAAACTTAATCTCCTAACACAATCCTCTACATCCGTAAAAAAAGATCCACTAAGTAAATCTGCGGATAAGATTGAAATAAAATTAAAACAAACAATAAAGTACACTTATAGTGTACCTACCTACATACTTATAGTGTACATACACAATATGAAACTATATATAGCACACCAAGTAGAATACATATACTGTTACAATTCAAAAATTACAACAATTTCCAAAGAAAAACAAATTTAAATCAATTTTTGAAGTGTGAAATAACTAACACAATTATAATTACGATATTTTGTTATGATAAAACTTATACTGTTTTTTGAAGAGATCTAGTCACTTGTCAATTAACTTATGACACTATTCATCTAGCAATCGCAACATAATCGGTTTAAAAGAATAACGATATTTCTGCTCCTGTGCGACGGAATCTTCATGTAGACTTGTAAGGTTATTGTAGCATTATAGGTAATACTTTAAATATACTTTTTATAAACCTCTGTAAACCGAGCACCCCTACCACTAGAAAAAGTTTAAATCTATGGCATTATTAAGTGCTAATTTTGTGCTAATTTGTTGCTCTAGTCCCGAATTTTGAGCTTCTACCAATTTGCAGGAATAAATAGCAAAAGTGAGAGTGCTGGCTTCACGTTAAGCTAACATCCCTACTTCTTAAAAATAAGTATAGAGTACCGTGAACAAAAAAATTGATATACTAGAATTTTATGCTAATTTTGTACTTTCAAAATATCCCAACCCGTTATTTGGTGCTTGTTGTTTAACAAGAAAATCTATAAAGAATATGGTCACGACAGAAATAAAGCATATTAAACAAATTAGTTGCCGGGTCAAATTTGGTCTTAAAATAACACTAAAATTATGTGCTTTTAAAATATATAAATCTGAAAATTGGTGCTCATTGTTTCATTTAAACAAATCCATAAAGATTGTGACCGTGCTAGCGTCATTTAGTTTAAACAACAAGCACCAAATTTCGGAATTGCATATTTTAAAAGCACATAGCTTTAGTGTTATTTTAAGACCAAATTCGACCCGGCAACTAATTTGTTTCATACACTTTACTTCTGTCGTGACCATATTCTTTATGGATTTTCTTATGTTAAACAACGAGAACCAAATTCTCCGGGTTTGGATATTTTAAAAGCACAAAATTAACATAAAATTCTGGCATATCAATTTCTTTGTTTACAGTACTCTAAACTTGTTTTCCAGGAGTGGAAGTGCTAGCTTAATGTAAAACCAACACCTCCACTTTTGCTACTTATTTTCTGCGAATTGGTAGGAGCACAAAATTCGAAACTAGAGCAATAAATGAGCACCAAATTAATAATTATGCCATACTTAATTATGCCACAGTCCCAAACTTCTTTTTAGTGGTGGAAATGAGTAGAGATTTTTTATAAGCTTAACTCAAAATCGAAATTTGAGTTGACAGTATTCTACTCGGCGACATGTGAATTATAATATAATTAATGTTACATACCAGAGAGAGAAACATTTACATTTTCGCCTGCGATATCATCATTTTCAACTGTAGCATCAGACTTTCCTTCAATATCGCAGTTCTTATTCATAATATTAATTTTCTTCCCATATTTATCCACAAAAATCACATCTAATGTGCTAATATCTGACATAAGTAAAAAGTATATTATTATTTCATACATACAATAAAATAACTATTACAGATATGGTTCATAATATTAGTTAAACTTACCATAACCATAACATGTATTTAATGCGTCAACAGTCGTCTCCTCATTATTAGAGTCATTGGTTAGCATCACAGGTTCCTTACTATAACATGTATTTAATGCGTCAACAGTCGTCTCCTCATTATTAGAATCTTTGGTTAGCATCACAGATTCACTGTTGTTCTCGTTGTTCTTATCTATATAGCTTTTTGTATTAATACCTGACATAAATAAAAAGTATATTATTATTTCATACATACGATAAAATAACTATTACAGATATGGTTCATAATATTAGCTAAACTTACCATAACATGTATTTAATGCGTCATCAGTCGTCTGCTCATTATTAGAGTCATTGGTTAGCATCACAGATTCCTTATTATAACATGTATTTAATGCGTCAACAGTCGTCTCCTCATTATTAGAGTCTTTGGTTAGCATCACAGATTCCTTATCATAACATGTATTTAATGCATCAACAGTCTTTTCCTCATTATTAGAGTCTTTGGTTAGCATCACAGATTCACTGTTCTCGTTGTTCTTATCTGTATAGCTTATCGTATTAATACCTGACATAAATAAAAAGTATATTATTATTTCATACATACAATAAAATAACTATTACAGATATGGTTCATAATATTAGTTAAACTTACCATAACCATAACATGTATTTAATGCGTCAACAGTCGTCTCCTCATTATTAGAGTCATTGGTTAGCATCACAGGTTCCTTACTATAACATGTATTTAATGCGTCAACAGTCGTCTCCTCATTATTAGAATCTTTGGTTAGCATCACAGATTCACTGTTGTTCTCGTTGTTCTTATCTATATAGCTTTTTGTATTAATACCTGACATAAATAAAAAGTATATTATTATTTCATACATACGATAAAATAACTATTACATATATGGTTCATAATATTAGCTAAACTTACCACAACATGTATTTAATGCATCATCAGTCGTCTGCTCATTATTAGAGTCATTGGTTAGCATCACAGATTCCTTACTATAACATGTATTTAATGCGTCAACAGTCGTTTCCTCATTATTAGAGTCTTTGGTTAGCATCACAGATTCACTGTTGTTCTCGTTGTTCTTATCTATATAGCTTTTTGTATTAATACCTGACATAAATAAAAAGTATATTATTATTTCATACATACAATAAAATAACTATTACATATATGGTTCATAATATTAGCTAAACTTACCATAACATGTATTTAATGCGTCATCAGTCGTCTGCTCATTGTTAGAGTCATTGGTTAGCATCACAGATTCTTATCATAGCATGTATTTAATGCGTCAATAGTCGTCTCCTCATTATTAGAAGCTTTGATTAACATCACAGATTCACTGTTGTTCTCATTGTTCTTATCCATACAGCTTATTGTATTAATACCTGACATAAATAAAAAGTATATTATTATTTCATACATACGATAAAATAACTATTACATATATGGTTCATAATATTAGCTAAACTTACCATAACATGTATTTAATGCGTCATCAGTCGTCTGCTCATTGTTAGAGTCATTGGTTAGCATCACAGATTCCTTATCATAGCATGTATTTAATGCGTCAATAGTCGTCTCCTCATTATTAGAATCTTTGATTAACATCACAGATTCACTGTTGTTCTCATTGTTCTTATCTATATAGCTTATCGTATTAATACCTGACATAAGTAAAAAGTATATTATTATTTCAAACATACGATAAAATAACTATTGCAGATATAGTTCATAATATTAGCTAAACTTACCACAAATCTTTGGAAAATCACTTCTTTCACATAGTATATGTGGTTTATTTGTTAAGATATTCTTCTTTATTTCATGCAATATATCTTTGTCATCTGTAATGTCAAAAAAATGTCTGATTAATTGTATTTAGTTTCCTAGTTCAATATATCGTGGACAATCACATTGTTACCGTTATTAAACTTTATTCAAAAACTAATAAACTGTTACTTCTTTGTAATTTTGTCTTAATAATAATTTATGAGGTTATAAAATAAATATGATGTAAATATATAAATACTTATAGCAAAGGAGCTGTACACAAAAAAAGGAATAAGAAATAGGAATAGAGAACATATAACTGAAGGTCGATCATCATGTATCTTGAAACAAGCTAAAAAATGAATAGATGTAAATCTGTTTATTTTTGTAATTTTTACCTTATTTTAAGATATGGTCAACCCTCAATTTTTTGTTCTCTATTTTTTATTCCTTTTATTGTGCACAACCCCTAATTTAAATGCTGTTACTTTCGTAATTCATTACCAAAAAAAATAACATAAAAATAACGGCCTTACATGTTAGAGCCTCCGCAAAAAACTCTTGTATGGTAACGTAGTGTAACGAAAGGTGGGTCAACGCACAAAAAACGTTATCGGTTACGGCATTATACGTCAATACGTTTCTTGTGCGTTGATCTACGGTACGTTACTTTAGGGCTCGGACACTCACTTTTTCGGCTGTTATCCGATATTCACTGCAATGCACTGCCAGTACTGAAAATCTATAGTACACGTGACGTAAACTATAGCTTTTCAGTACTGGCAGTGAATATCGGAATGCAGCCTTCGTCACAGTAACAGTAAAGTTTAGACCAATCGCGTACGTTCCCGCCATACGGCCGTACGTTCCCGAATCGAGCAACGCGATTGGTCGAAACTTTACTGTTACTGTTTTGTGCGGAGGCTCTAACGCCGTAACCGATTTTTCGGTTAACCTCACTCTTCATCTCTTTCTGAAGGGGCAGTTAGAAAAAGATGAAGAGTGAGGTTAACCGAAGGATACAGTTATCCGACGGTGACGAAATGACTAATAATATATAAAGTAATAGCAATATTATGAAACTAATATTAAAATATTCCACTTACCATTTTTTGCTATAATAATTGCTGCGTAGTTTCGTCCATCGCTATACTTAGCTTTTGTACCATTTTTCGTTCTTTTAATTCGATTAGATTTGCACACGTAATAAAAATTATCATAAAACTTTATTAACGCGAACATATTTATAATAAATTTATAATTTATATAATACTCTTTCTCTCTCTCTCTCTCTCTCTATATATATATATATATATACTTATATAAATATATTTCTAAAACTAGGCTAAAACTAACGCGCACTCACGAACACCTCACTACCTCCTGCTCATGGCGGACAAGGACTGGAGCTAATGGTCAGGCGCGAGCTGCGTGAACGTTACGTGAAGATTGCGTGAAGAAACAGAAGAAGAAAGGGAAGCGGTTTCACTATTGGCTCAAGAGCCAATGACACTTGCGCGAAATGCACGCCGCGCAGCAAGAAGCGACGCGCTAGCCAATCAACTTTTGGTTCTTACGGAAAAACAACACGTTGATTGGCTACGGCGTCGCTTCTTGCCGCGCGGCAAGCGTTTCCGCGTCCTGTGTGCAGAAGCCATAAGTTTGTTCTTTCACAGTCGAAATCTTTTGCATTTCGGATCTCGCTTCTTTTTCCATCCAATTATATACCTATAATATTTTAATCTCCAATCTCCAATTATCTAATAGCATATTCGATTTGCTGACTCGACCCGACTCCGAGTCGAAAAAGTACGTTCAAAAGTACGATTTGAAACACGATGTCTGCAAAATTCAACATCGCACGAGTCAACAAATCGAATACGCTATAATTGTTTACTTGGCTCGTTTTAGATCCAGAAAATACAACGCGAAGCTGATCTAATATCAGATAATTTACATCGCAATTAAGGGGATCCTAAATACCGACAAAAACAGTCAGAGCTCGTTCTTTGAAACGGCTTTATCGATCGCAAAATCCTTTTACAGGAGTAAAGTATAGGTACTAATGAAGAGTGGGAATGTAAAATAATTAGTAATAATTAAAAAAAATGTAAAAATGGTGTTACCTTATTTTCTAATATAAACAGTTGTATAAGTAATATGTACGAAATGAAATGTTCCCACTCTTCAGAAGACGTGCACAAACAATAACGTACCTTTGAAATTGAGATTGAAAGCCTGGAATAAAAATGAGAGCTTCGAAGAAATTATAACCTATAACCATGTCTATCCTTGTCTATCATCATTGTCTATACAAGGACAGATATAGAATTTGGTCATTTGATACGGCCGTACGTTCCCGATTCAAGCAACGCGATTGGTCGAAACTTTATTGTTACTGTTACGAAAAAGTGTGTGTCCGGGCCCTTAAGCGCCGTCTACAATGGCAGCAGGAGTATACAGTAAAGCCTTGTGTCCACGATGCTAGAACTGCGTCCGAGTTTTGGTTTAAGCCAATCAACTTGCAGCTCTTACAGAAAAGTAGCAGTTTCATTTGCTTAAACCGAAACTCGAACACAGTTCTAGCATCGTGGACACAAGGTTTTAAAGCCTTGTGTACACGATACTAGAAATCGGTCCAAGTTTCGGTTTAAGCCAATGAAACTGCTGCTTTTCTGTAAGAGCTGCAAGTTGATTGGCTTAAGCCTTGTGTACACGATACTAAAAATCGGTCCGAGTTTCGGTTTAAGCCAATGAAACTGCTGCTTTTCTGTAAGAGCTGCAAGTTAATTGGCTTAAACCGAAACTCGGACCGATTTCTAGTATCGTGTACACAAGGCTTTAGACGTAGGCAGTAAAGCGGGGAGCACACACTTCTGCATAACGCATAATGCGTAAGCATAAAAAAATTGATTGGTCCATACACATAAGAAAATAGACCAATCAATTTTCTTATGCTTACGCATTAAGGTGCGATTTCACGATGACGCTCGACGCTGGATTCGAGCGTCAAATCTGGTCACGTGACTACATTTAACGCTCTATCTGTGGAGGGGGCAATAGCGTCAAATAGCCAGCATCCATGCTTGTTTGAGCGTCTGCGGAGTCTATGAGTATTGCGGTTAGTGGTTGTTAGCGGTCGCCATCTATTTGTAAGTTTATTCATCGAATATAACCGCGACTACCGCGAGTATCTCGTTGTGCGACGGCGACGATCTTGTACTCACAAACAATACGGCATTTACAGACTATTTTTTTTCTCTTTGAATAACAGCCGACGACGACGACGACGACGATCTTGTACTCACAAACAATACGCGTAACGAGCTCGAGAGCGACGACAAGAGCCTGCAGGATTTGATAGAGAGCGAGCTGGCGCTGAGGATCTGCTCGAGCAGCACCGACGACGAAGCCGTCGAGGAAACCGAGAACGACGTCACCCAACCGAAGACGATCAAGAGGATCGTCCTGGACCGTCGGCAGTATCCCGTCGACGTTAACGCGCAATTCATAGCGGCCGAGAGCGAACATTATTCCCTGATCGAGGAACCGTACGGCCACCGAAACGGTCATTTGTCTCCACACATCGACGTCGAGGTCGTGAAACCAGAACCGGTGCGCTTCCACGACGAGGAAGAGGATCAGGCGTTCGTCGAGCAGCCGGAAGCCGGCGCGTAGGCGTTCGTTGAGCAGCCGGAAGCCGGCGCGGGCGTTGGAAGACACTGTTATTTCTGCAAACGTACTTACAAACGTATCTGGCCGGCGAGCCGGTGCAACGCGTTGTTTTGGTCGCACATCCGCCGGGTGTCTGATGATCAAGATCGCGACGCACACGATCTGTGGATAGTCTGCAATCACAGTACTGAACATCCCGATCATCTGGTATGTATTATACGTTTCATGCAGAAGTTTCTTCGTTTATTAGAACAAGTTACAGCAAGTTGTTAAGTGAAATTAATCGTTACAGCCAAATGCGAGTAAATGCGTGAGAGTTTGTCTCGTATGCCAAACATTTATCGATCCCCCGAAAGACAAAGAGGAAGTAAAGAGCGAGAATATTACGTGTAAAATAACGTACTGTTCAGTTGGTGAGTATATTGATGTTCAATAATTTAATCACCGTTTCATTCTTCTGCTTTTGTTTCTTTTCATGCGTATGTATAATTTGATTTGAATTTCAGTAAATCTCGGTGGATGGGCCCAGGCAGTCGTTTTATGGGCCGTTTACAAGGAGTATCCAAAGTTCCTTAAGCGTTTCACCAACTTTTGTATCGATCAATGCAAGAACAAGCCGATCACATTCTGAACGTGACTGATAAGAAGGAAGAAAAAGAAAAGAACTTCAACGTTTTCCATCCAATTCCTTATTCACTATCTCGAAGTATTGTTACATACTGTAGGAATTGTAGAACGGCCATTACAACGTAAGTGATACCGTTTTGTATATTACCTTTTCTTTTTTTATTTGCTTAAGATAATCGACTTATATAGCTTGCGAATGCAGAGGGGGGGGGCGAACCGTTATGTTAAAAGCCATTTATGATATAAGTGAGTGTATAGCAATTATATTCACTTGAAAAAAAAACGACTTCGATGAAGCACGCGTGGCTACAGCACCGTTTACAGACTATTTTTTTTTTCTCTTCGAATAACAGCCGACGACGACGACGACGATCTTGTACTCACAAACAATACGCGTAACGAGCTCGAGAGCGACGACAAGAGCCTGCAGGATTTGATAGAGAGCGAGCTGGCGCTGAGGATCTGCTCGAGCAGCACCGACGACGAAGCCGTCGAGGAAACCGAGAACGTCGTTATCCAACCGAAGACGATCAAGAGGATCGTCCTGGACCGCCGGCAGGATCCCGTTGACGTTAACGCGTTATTCATAGCGAAGCAGGTATATTAGCAGGTATTATATTCCTTTAAATTATATATTATTGCAATATAAAATATCTCGATAAACACATGTATGAATTTCTCATTTTGCAGTTTGATTGTGTGAACACGCTCTCCGATCAACTTCTCGAAGATGTGGTAGTGGCCGTTGAATCTCCTATAGGGTAAATATACTATCGACGCATTTATATATATGTTACCTCCTTACATTTTTTATGACAGATGTTGTAATGAGTCGTTTATTTCAGTTACTCCATTGTGTGCATAGTATGTCCGCGATTACCTTACAATGAACCAGGAACCACCTACACAGTATTGAAATATCCGGAAGATCTACAAACGAGTGTCGTTACCATTCCTACAACGTTACGATTTATGGCAAGGAATTGCGATCCAACGACGGGAATACCAGACGCGGAACAAGGATACCACGACGAATATATGGTAAAAGATCAGTTTTAATGATATAACAAAGTGACTTTCATATAAATACTTCTGCGAGCAATGCATTAATACAAAATTAATATAATTTCTTAAATCTCATGAGAGAAAAATGCGCTTGTTTATAAATATTTATTATATCAACGAAATTATTATTCACAAAATTAACGTTATTTATTAATTTGTATATAAATGCGATTTTTTTAGTTGGAAGATTTGGAAGTGACTCTAGCTGATCAAGTACGTGGCATTGGTAACAGAGGCATAGACTTAATACCGCTTGAGATACATACGTTGCGAAAGGATTTGTCAAGCTAGAGGAGACATTCGCTTCGGGAGCTACAGTGACGTCTTTAGAAGGAGCCGGAACGGATAAATAATTATAATTATAATAATCATTCCAATGTTTAGTGCATACAAATATCAGGCATGGATTGCTGAGTGCCAGAGAATTATTGACAGAGAAAACAAAAATAAATTGAAGCTAAAAAGAGTTGCGGCAGCTCTTATCATTAATGAAATGAGAAAGAAGAAAAAGAGGTCTTATAAAAAGAAAAGTTTTTGGGTTCGTCCGTTATTCCTACTGCGACAGATTCATGGCTTTTACGAAGCCATATTTCCTACACTTTCTTTGGACGAAGACATGTTCAAAAAGTATATACGTATGACAACAAGTCAATTCGAGGAACTGCTTAATTTGGTTGGGCCTCTTATTTCTAAAGAGAGTACAATAAGAAATCCTGTATCTGCTGCAGCACGATTGGCTATGACATTGAGGTTAGTTTCTTATAGCAATTTTAATTCATTATTTTCGATTGTCTACATTGTTAAAACTAATGAATTATATGCAGATACTTGGCAACAGGTGACTGCATGACTTCGACTGCCTACCAGTATCTTGTTGGGTTTACTACAGCAAGTAACATTATTGGGGAAACATGCGAAGCCCTTTGGAATTGTCTCAGAAAAGAAGTACTGCCGTTTCCATTGAAAACAACAGACTGGTTGAACATTGCTCGAGAATTTGAAAACCAATGGCAGTTCAATCATTGTATAGGTGCTATTGACGGGAAACATATATTAATTGAGGTATGTAGAAATATTAAAGAGTTTAATGAATGATAAATTGCATCAGTGAATAATATTTTTTTGTAGTGTCCTGACAATGCTGGCTCCGCATATTTTAATTATAAAAATGCTCACAGCATTGTATTGTTGGGAATCTGTGATGCCAAATATATATTCACATTAGTCGAAATAGGCGCCTATGGCCGTCGCAGTGATGGCGGAATTTTTAGAGATTCCATAATGGGCCAAAAATTCAACGAGAGACAAATGAATGTACCGAAACCAGAACGGCTGACAGTCGATGGAATGCCTTTGCCGTATGTTCTTGTCGGTGACGAAGCATTTCAACTAAGTGATTATTTACTTCGGCCGTATCCTGGCAGAGGAGGTCTTAGCCAAAATCGGAATATTTTTAACTATCGTCTCAGCCGTGCTCGAAGAACTATTGAAAATGCCTTCGGAATATTGGTCAGTCAGTGGAGAATTCTGAAAAGACCCATCGATGCTACTGTTGATAACACAATTAACATGATTAAGGCCATCATATGTCTCCATAATTGGCTTCGAAAGCGTGACGATACAAATGAATATATTTCACCAAATATGGTTGATCAATATGGTTCTAACGGTTTAATTCCTGCATCTTGGAGACAAGAAGTAAGGGATTCGGCACTCCAAGATGTTGGTATTTACGGTAATCATAACAGTAGCCGATCTGCCATAGCTATTAGGGAAGAATTTTCTAATTTTTTCAATGGAGAAGGAGCTGTTCCCTGGCAATATAATCGTAACTAAAACAATCCCTTTAATTTGAGCGATGATGGAATAGCTTATTACATTTTAAGTAGGATTAATACTTTATTTTTAATACGCTCTCTGTTCGGTTATGTAAATATTCTGCTGTAAAGAAATTTGAAGCACTTGTTGCAGTTTCGTTATAGGTAAAGGATTAAATAAAAATCACAACTGAATTTGGTACTCGTATTGCACGCTTCAATGTCGCACGCTGTCATATTAATATATTAAACTATTACATTTTTATATGTAATGTATAAACTATATTTTAAACGAAAATATAATGTTTTTATTGCATTTCCTCGATTCGTTTTATTGCGTTTCCTCATTCATCACTTGAGTGTGAACCATTTGTACGATGTCCAAAAGTGTTTTCAACCGTCTCGCGTACGGTAGTCGACGCAATTGAAGTCCTACTGCATGCAACATAGCGTCAACTTCATCCGATGGAGGGGGCGCTGGTAAAACGATATTTGGCTCGTCTCTAGACAAGGCATCTGCGATTCTATTCATTACGCTTACAGATTCTTCATCTGTGACTGTGTTTCTGCGAGATCTTCTATGTGAGTCTGCTGAAGCTGTAACATAATCATCATTGCCATTATTATCATTATCACTATTGCTATTATTATTATTATTATTATTATTATTATTATTATTCATCTGTTTACTCTAAGAAAAAGAAAGAAATAGAAGGATATTAGTATTTGACCTTAAGAAAATTGATGAAACATTTTAAAGAGGTTCAAGTTTTCAGAAAATGTGTTTTTACGCTGGAAAGTTCTGTGATAACTGGCTACATTTTTGTACGCTAATACAGCATCATAAAAGATATGTATATATAAAATTGCTAAGAAAATTTAGATTTTCAGGGAATTGAAATTTGTAAAAAAATTATTTTTCACGCAAACTGTATAAAAAAGCGTGCAGATTAGAAACTTGCCATTGCTTTCTCATCAGTTCAAATCAATTTCGTTCTCGAAGCTTCCTCCAGGAGGAAACAAAAATTGAAAGATCCTCTTGCTCAGAGAGATTTTTTATAATCGAAATAAAATAATGATGCAACGTGCAAGTTTCTAATTTACACAATTTTTATATTGGAATATCTATGAATTTCCCATACTTGATATTGTGGTGCTAATGTCATCTCTGTCATCATTTGGTGTAGTTGTATGATCAGCTTCTTCTTGCAAATCCTGACTCACATTTGTGTGGGTTCTACCAAAAAAATTGTAATAATAATAATTACTATTATAAAACCAACATTAAAATAAGATTTAAGGAAAGAAGTATTACGTTCGTAACAGGCAAGAATCGCGCAGAAATTCCATCGTGTCGTAATATTTCCACTTCTCCTTGATGTCAATTCTTGCGGAACCGCTGGCATGCTGCTCAGCTTGAACAATTTTTCAAAATGTGTCTCGCAAGCTTTTAAACTTTTTTTGAGCATCTGCTGCATTTAGTTTGCCTATAACAGTAAATTACAATCAAGACGAGGCTCAAATCACTTATGTGAAGAGACATATTATTCCTTACCATTCAGTTCTGCGGAGACTTCATCCCAGAGACGCCGTACAGTCTCTCGATTTCTTTGGTCCAACGGTAATGAGAAATCCCATAAAGGAGTCCGTGTCTGCACTCCCAGGATGAGAAGTTCCACTTCTACATCGGTCAGTTTTTTGTTTCGGGCAGTTTTCGCGATGGGTACTCCAGTCGATTTTCTGGAGAGTCTGACCGGTTCAGCTGCAAAATGACAAATTACAAGGATTTGTCATTCTCAAAAAATTTTCAAAGTGTCTGGTTGTGCGAAACCGCACGAATAACTATATATTAATGTCCGAATATAAAGTCCGTAAATATTGACTAAATTTAAGGGGATTTTGTCAGGACAGTGATCTCTGCAACGAGACGGGATAAGACAGACAGGCAGGGTAAGTGGAAACCACTCTCCCCTCGTACGACCCTGACTGGGACCGTTTTTACTCGCGCGATACATTGCACGGGGCAGAAAATTAATTAGGCAGTTAGCCCGGTTAAATTAGAGCCCATCGATAATCGGAAACCGAGGTAATGAATCGGCGTAAAAATATGTGGACAATAAAAAGAACGGAGGGACGATAGATCTTTTCTTGCCTGCCAGGACATTAATATATTCGTGATGTATTGTTTACTTACGGATATTCGGATTTACATTCTCCTGATTATCCATAACGATTGCCTCTTTGTTGCCTGGCATCATACTCCGCCTAACGATACTTTTTCCATCATCTGTAAAATTAATTTTTGTTGTTCATTTGCCTAATTAACTTTAAAATAAAAACAATTATACATCACATACCTAGCATGGGGTAAAAGTAGTGATTCTCGTCAATGTAAAGCCTGGTGTAACCCTCTAGACAGGGATGACCTTGAATCTTCTCGCAAATTTCTTTGCACAAACCGCAAGTATACACAATATGAATTTGCTAAATATATGTAAAAAAAATGTATTATTAATTATTCTATTTTTTATGTAAAAAAAAACATTTGTAGGTTAGATTAATACCATTATAATTTTGATATTTACCTCTTGGGAATCCATCTTGCTCTTTATTATAATTCCTTCACGTAAACAGGATTTTCCTTCGCGTTATCAGCAGCGAGAAAACGCCGCTCCTCCCGATCCGGAGAACACCGTCGTCGTCGTCGTCGTCGTCGTCGTCGTCGTCGTCGTCGTCGTCGTCGTCGTCGTTGTCGCGGCCGTGACCGACGGCATGACGAAGTCGGCGACTCCGAGCTCGGAACTCCCTCTCCGTTAACGGTCTGACGTTAACGTTCACGGCGCCACGACGACTTGAACGCACGGACGATTTCCTCAGCCGCCCCCGCTTCGGGAAGAAGAACGAGACACCCGCGGGGGGAGGAATGTGCGACGATTGCACCCGGTTAACAAAACTGATCGCGCCCAGCGGGCGAAATTGCGCCCGTTGCGACGAGACGACACGACACGACACGGCACGGGCACAGCACGGCACGGCGCGGTACAGCGACGGTGACGATACAGCGCGAATCGCGAGACGAGACGAGACGACACAGACACGAATGCCACGCGAGAGGGGAACGAAGCAACGTATCGGCGGATCGACGATCAATGATCGCGAGAACCGTACCGATCGACTGTCTCGCGAAGAAGGTCCTGTTTACAAAACGGGATTTTGTAGTAACTTACAATAATTTCCGCGTAAACGAGTGAATTATCGCAAGTTACTACAGAAGTATGCTCGCGTAAACGTAGTATTTGTTTAAAAATTCAGAGGGACGCGAAATATAACCTAACTACTGCACTGAGAGAAAAGCCGTAGTGTACAAGGCACCTAACCTCCTCACCCGAGGAACTGGAAAAAACCCCCCCTGACAGAGAAAAGAATCGTTGTAGCGTCGAGCGTCAAAGCTAAACACAGTTTAGCTTTTTTCACTCGACGCGGAAATTAAAAAATCTATCACGTGACCAGATTTGACGCTCGAATCCAGCGTCGAGCGTCATCGTGAAATCGCACCTTTAAGCGTCGTCTACAATGGCAGCAGGAGTGGTGGATTAAGACTGTACGATGTCAGAGTAAGCTGGTTTTCTGGTGTAATAGGGCGTAGAGTAAGGCCGTAAGCGAAATGGTTGAATTCAGCGTCGTCTACAATGGCAGCAGGAGTGGTGGATTAAGACTGTACGATGTCAGAGTAAGCTGGTTTTCTGGTGTAATAGGGCGTAGAGTAAGGCCGTAAGCGAAATGGTTGAATTCCATTTCCTACAGTCTGCTCCCTTACTGTCCCTTACTCTCAGCCAATGAGAGTTCGACAGTAACAAAAGCGCACGTGACAGGGAGCCGGTCAAGCCGGTGTAGTTTGAATTGTCTTCTTCTTCTCCTCTTGACATTAGCGTATGTCATATCCATCGCGTCGCATCACGCGACGAATACGATATAGGCTAACGTCAATTAATTGTGCGTTGACTTCCGACTTACGACTAAACGGTCACGACAATCCTCGTGCGTAGGCTCTTAACCTGCAAGTATGTCGGACATGGAATTGACGGAATACCTTTCGGAAGATGAGCTCAGCAGTGACAGAGAGCTAATTGCCGTGGTCCGAGTTAATAGATTTTTGTACGACAAGACCGAAAAGTTATACGCCAATGGAAATGTGAAGACTGCAGCATGGATGCAGGTCGGCGCGAGCCTCACTCATCCACTAGAAGGTAAGTTTATTTCGATTATTTTGAAATGTTGATACAGTTTTGTAGTGATTTGTTGTTACAGTATATTCAATGAACGATATGTCACAGTAAATCGATGAAGGACATGTTTAACAGAATGCAGGTAAAGTTAGGTTAGCTTATAACTTTGGGACACTGGGAAAAGAAATTGTTAAGCCCCTTGCACAACGCCAGGCAACAGGGAATAGGAATAGGGAATAGAAATCAGAAATCATGTATAAATGCAGAATAAACAGTGACACAGGCAATAGACACAGAGTTTCCGTCACGTTGAAAATTCTGTGCCTATTGCCTGTTGCCAACCAATCATAGCATTCGAATTTTTTAGGTTGTAATTAACAATTTTTGGGTTATTTCCTGTTCCTATTGCCTGTTGCCTGGCATTGTGCAAGGGGCTTAATAATAATAATATAATAATAAATGTAATAACCTAATAATTTGCATTTTTGTGAAATGAAAGGAATGAAAAATAATTTACTTGTCAGGTCCTGCTGCTGAGAAAAGATTTTATGCCCTGAGGCAGCGCTTTGGAAAAGAGCGGAGGAAAGTCGTGCAGTCTATGCCAAGGTCTGGAGCTGGAGCTGATCAGCCCACATACACACCAACTTGGGTGCTCTACAAGGATCTAACATTCCTGGAGGACATCATCAAACCTAGAAAGTAAGTGTTGTGGCCGGAGAAGTTCTGCATAACAAATGTTAATGACATAATTAATGTTTGTAATGTGATTACAGAACCTCATCCAACTACAAGTCCAAAGCTCTTACAAAGTGTCAAGTGCCAGGACTTCGACCAAGTTCCTCGGTCCTGTCTACGCCTGCTCCTTCTGATGGTCAAGTAACAGTGTTATGCACAATTCCCCCCTTCTCTGCTACAAGCCCAGACACGTCTAGTTCTTGGAATTGGGACTTGCATACAAGACTCGCAAGTAAGGAGATTAAAGATTGATTGTGAGGTCTCACACAGTTTGGTATAACATAATCTGAAGTATTCATCTGTTGCATTTTCAGATACTGATAAGAGTTCCACAGAAGTATCTGAGGACCCCTATTCGCCACCTCCTCCTGCAACACCACCTGCTGTAACACCACCTCCTGCAACACTACCTCCTGCAACACTACCTTCTGCAACATTACCTTCTGCAACACTACCTCCTGCAACACCAGTATCTGCAGTTACTTCGAGGTCTGAAAGCAACATTGGACAGGTGCATAGGGCTATGTCCAAGATTAGTACCAAACGCAAGGTGCCTCCACCTGATTCCTTTGCAACCAGAAAACGACAGGAGATAGACGCTGTCAATAAGTCCTTCATTGAGCAGAATAAGGAACTGACAGACTTTGCAGTGAAGATCGGTGAAGCAATTACGACTCCACCTGCACAGCCAAGTGCCCCGTCAGCAGTTGTTAGCAATGCATCTCCTGGTGTTCAGCCCATGCTGAGTGCCATAGGATTCGCATTAAGTGCAATACCCGAGCATGCTCTGCTTGAATGTCTCATTGGTGTGTTGCAACACATCACAATGATTTCTCTAAAACAAAAGTGGACAAGCACAGTGAAGCAAGATTGGAATAGCTGTGATTTTTGCTAAAATTTTTTATTTACTTACTGTAATTTATGACCGATAATTATAATTATAATTATCGGTCATAAAAATTAATGTTTTTAATTTACTTATTGTCTCTATAATTATATTTAATATTATAAATTATAATTACAGACAGTAATTATAACATGATAATCTTATACGAAGACCAAAAAATATTTTGTTTAAATATACACAAATTTATTATTATTGTAAGATTTTAAGGAATAACTTAAAAGTAGCCTTTAGTTGAACTTTCAACTTATTATGGACTAAAAAAATAAGTCTTCATAATGTGTTCATTTTTGTTTAGTTTCAACACTTACTCGTACTTTTCAGAAATATTAAAGTATTTTTTAGTACATTTATGACGATATGTTTCCAGTTCCGCTTGTTTTATGTTCGTGTAACGCGAGAATGCTTCAGTACGTTGTTGTATTATTGAATACATGCGCAACCTTGCTTAGAACAAAAGGTTTTGTTCGTGATGATTTTCATAAATGGACTGTAAAGTAGAGATTTGTAGGATAGTTTTAGGTTTTTCTTCTTTCTTTTATTTTATCAGTCGTGTGAGAAGCGACCAGGTAGCAAGGTGTAGTTGGACTTTTTCTTTTTAGAAAACGCTCGAAAAATTTTCATTGCGACGCCGTTTCCAGTGCAACTGCGGTCGTCCGATCTCGCAAGTGAGTGCCTTTTGTAAACTTCGATTGTCTTCCATATTACAATGAATAGGCTACACAGTATGAAAGGCAGGAGAGAATGATGATGATACTGAGCGAGAGAGAAAGAGAGAGAGAAAGAGAGTGAGTTGATAAGAATCAATAACGAGAGAAATGGACAATAATGCGAGAAAAGAGTGTGATTGAGTGCGTGTTGCGTTTTAAAATAAATGTATAAAGAAATAAGTAGAAATATATTTGATATGTAGGGGAGACTGGGGCCTAACCGTCGCCGGAGTTGAACCGTCAAATCAAATATCTCGGAACCTGTATATTGTGCGAACTCGCTATTAACATTGTAAACGCTGCTTATGGTACCCATGTGACCAACGGAGTTTCGGCAGGTTACCTGCCGTGTTATGATTTTTACGAGGGCAAACGTGTTTTCGGAAGGTGAAAGTTACATTTTCTGCGCGTTGAAATTTTGTAATATCTGCAATAATATTTGCTCTCCAAATCTCGAGGTACGTGATTATAAAGAGTAATGCATGCTGAACACGAATCCAGTGTAGTTTTTTCATTATCGTTGATGTCTAATATTTCGTGGGCGATCAAACCTGAAACTTGTGTTTGGGGTTAATCCGTCAGTAAGCAGTCCGGGTGCATTTCCAATGCATTTCCGGGCATTTCCAGGCTCACTGCATATGGAATATGGATGAGACGGGAATTACAACCGTTCAGACACCGAATAGAGTCATCGGACGTCGAGGAGTGAAACAAGTCGGGCGAGTGACTTCTGCGGAAAGAGGAACCCTCGTAACTATTTTTTAATAATGTTTCGCATAAAAATTTTAAATAAATTTTTATATTTTTCTCTTAAAAAACAATTATTAAGATATATCATATCATTTTTCAGGATTAGATGTACGTATATGTATTGAAAATGCAGTGTGACGGTTAAACCCTGGCATTTTTGAGATTTCAATTTTTCCACCGTTGTCGTTTTTGCTCTATACCGGTTAAACAAAGCGACGTAGATAAAAATTTCCTATATAAATTTTGTAGCTAAAGGTTCACTCTTTACAGTGGTATACCACATTTAACTAAAATTATTTATTTTCTTGTTAAAAATCGGCACCAAAAAAAAACTGATGGTTAGGCCCCGGTCTCCCCTATATATTTTATAAAAAAAATTTTATATACATAATATACACAAGAGATCATATCTACACACACGCATACACAAAGAGACACAAACACACACACTTCCACTGCAGACCAAAGCATCGAGTTTAAACTGTTGGTTTTGTATTGGAGGATGTATTGGAGGTTTTGTATTTTGAGGATAACAAGTAAAAAATAAATGTTATTGCAATTAATGCAATCGTTTATTTTATTCATTTTTCTTATTGACAAACCCATAAACAAAATTATCAGTCTTGAAAATATTTATTATGCTCTTTTCATAGCCAAGTAACGCAGCGTTTAACTGGCGAACTAGGTAGCAAGTTACAACCACATAAAACGCAAGACAAAAGAATTAAACCTACGAAGCACATTATTAAAATATATAGAAAAATCATCACAGGGGGATACGGAAACATAAATTTGACTACGCGGGAGAGTTAATTATTTGACCTTGGAAAGCTGTCACATACTGCCAGGGCACCTGAGCTTCCCCAACTGGAGATACAAAATACTCTTTTAGGTAATTGCGCACGCCTTCAGACTCTGAGCCACCTCGATTAGCTCCAGTTCTACCCAACTCTTTGAAAAATGCACCAGGGCCAATAGTCCTCCACCGACCGTCATGAATAAGCCCAGCCTCATCCTCAACATCGAGCCAATCGGGAGGGCAATACTGAGAGGCACATCTATCATTATTGTCATTACTGCTCATAATAAAGTTGTGGAGACAAACAAGAGCTTTCAAAATCTCTTGTGTATTTGCTACAGAAAAACGCAATTGTTTGTGCAAAATATGCCAGCGTGACACTAGTATCCCAAATGTGTTTTCTATGCAGAGGCGAGCTCTACTGAGCCGGTAATTAAAAACACGCTGCTCGCGTGTTAATTGATTGCGTCTTGCATAGGGGCGCATGAGGTATGTGTTAAGAGGGAAGGCCTCATCGGCTACAATCACATGTGGAAAGGGGACATCTCTCCCTGGCAGAGGTGTTGGTGCTGGAATATCAGCGTCACCGGAGGCAAGGTCTGAAGCCAATTCAGAATTTCTCCACACACCACCGTCACTGATCGAAATCTTGTAAGTTAAACCAAATACTTTATTGCAACGAATTGAGGATTGAGGATTAATTTATTTTCTGTTAGTAGTGTCAGTTATTAAAAGAAGAGACCACCATTACTCACCAAACTGTCCAATGTCCACCCATGTAAATTTATGATTTGCATCACAGAGTGCCAACAGCACCATACTAAAAAATCGCTTGTAGTTGTGGTACTGTGATCCAGAGCATGGCGGTTTCTCGATTTCCATGTGTCTGCCATCAAGAGCACCAATACAGTTTGGAAATTGCCATTTTAACATATATTCTTCACTTATTTTTTTCCAGCCATCGGCATCTAGTGTGGGAAGCACAACAGGTTACAAAACAGGCCAAATAGCACGACAAACTTCTGGTATTATTTTGCAGACCGTAGATTTTCCAACTCTAAATTCCAGATGCTTTGTCCGCATGCTTTCTCCTTGAGCAAGATACCTATGCATAAAAAAAAGACATTTATTCATATCAGATTTTAATTTTTTAAACGCAGAATTGATTGGTACTTACGTCAAGGTCAGGCTCAAACGAAGCCTGGGTGAAAGAGGTGCTCGCATGCTGTGTTTTTCTAGGAGTGGATGCACCAAACTGAGTAAGAATTCAAACTGCTCCGGCCACATCCGAGTATACCCAAAAAATTCTTCGTAATCACTGATACTCAGTTCACGAAATAAGTTAAGGTTGAAACCCTGATCAAATCTGCGCTTGTTTACGGGCCGTACCCACCACCTTCGACGGCTTCGACTTCCAGTAGCTCTCCTCGTCTGAATAATGCGCCACTGAATATTCAGAAGCTGGCTCCATAACATAATAAATAATGCAATTCCAATTTTTTGTAAATCCATGACTGTGCACCAACAACGTTGATATGCCGCAATGCTTTGATATTACCGCCTGTGTACAAACAGATAAATGTATACACGCCAATTAATTTATACAATCACGTATAGAGTACGCGTAATATGAAAGAGATAATTACCTATATGATTGTAAATTAACCGATGTAGATAATCCTCGCTCATCCTCTCGTCATCAAGTACGACATATTGGATCAAGTCGATGGAACACTCACGATCTCTGAGATCTTTGACGACGAGGCGGGAGACGATGCGGAGTCCGTTCCCCGGCAATTAAGTTAACTCAAGACACGATGGAAAACGTTTCTAGGTTATCTCGCGTGATTTGACGTAAAGGCCGCTTTATATAGCCGGTGTCCAACGACGTTGATTTGCTCATTGTAATCCTTACTATACGCTATTGTAGACACTTGGGCGTAAAGAGATCTTAATTCTACAGCCTACGTCTAACGCCTACTCTTTGCATTCACTACTCCTGCTGCCATTGTAGACGACGCTTTATGCGTTATGCAGAAGTGTGTGCTCCCCGCTTAAGTTATTGACTAATGGGATTTTTACAATTCAAGAATAATCGACCGTGGTAGGTCAATAGCTTACTGCTTACGTCTTACTGCTTACGTCTTACTGCATACTTCTGCTGCCATTGTAGACGACGCTTTATACGTTTATAGTGTAATAAATAATTATTATTATTTATGTTTTAATTTAATGTTATAATGTAATAATTTTTACATTGTTACTAATATAGCACATTTACAGTAATAAATTATTATTATTTTATATTTATATATTTGTAATTTTTTTAACGTTTGTAATTTATACATTGCAAATAAAGCCGGTTCAATTGGCCTAGTTTACACCGATCACTTGATACGCGTATTAAATAGTAAATAACTAGTAACTTAGTTTGATTATTGGCTGATCAGCTCAAATATACTATTCGATACGCGTATCAAGAGATCGGTGTAAACTAGGCCATATTGTTTTCATGCACCAACAGTTGGAAGGAACAAGTCGGGGCGTATCTATAAACTGCATGCGTAATCTAACCTATTATTTCACGAAGTTGAAACGCAGACTCGATTGAGATTCGCTGTCATTTTTTCCTCGACATTTCGGCGTTGTAGATTGTAAAGTACATCTCGAGTGCATCTCTACAGCCTCCGGCGGCGGCGGTTCGGCTGGAATTTTACATCTGTATGCTACAAATCTTCCCGAGTTGACAAAATGTTTTCGAGGATGTTGCGAAAGCCGAAACGTGTATGACTACGTTATCGCAGTCACCTTTTCTTAATCGTTACGATTAAGAAAAGGTGACTGCGATAACGCGAAACTAACAATTACTACATATATACATAATACAATTATTATATACAATTTAAAATCTGATTTTTACTAAATCATTGTCTTAATCGATGATTACATCTTGGAAAATCATTTTCTTTGTATAGAGAGCAAAGAAGCAATTGCTGTCGATGCTGCTTATGAATCTGGAACAACGACCCGTTGTATTCGAAGACATTGGTAGACAGGTCCCGGCGACTGGCACCAGAAAACGGCCTGAATACTTCATGCAAGCTATTAGTAAGCTGCAAAGCTCTTTGCAATTTAATAACACAACAATCCGGTTCTTCCGTAACATTCATAAAAAAACACGATGCTTGCAGATGGAATATTTAAAGATGACATCAACCGAGTAGCGCAACGTTTATTAAAATCACCACCTTGCTTAACAGCACGTGGCGAAGTAAAGACTGTACCTTCCACGGCGGGCATTCAAAACGGCTTGCTTGATGCGCAAGGTCGGTTACCCGGTTCTCGCAGCAGACTGTCACTTCTTCGTTAAAAACTTATCTTAAATTCGAACAATCTTCTCATCCTAAATAAATATCAGTTATCCATCTAGTTATACATTAATGTAACACCGAACGTTCCATCTCAATTTCCGCTGTCGAACAAAAATTCTGATCACTAAAATAACTGAATTTTCTAACGGGGCTATTAAAAATTGTAATATTAGAAGGAATAGTATTAATGTCGAAGATTTGAATATATAACATACAATATGCAAAACGCTCTTTATGTATGTATTATCTAGATTTTGATAATGTACATTAATTTGAATTGTATTATTTTGGTTACTATACAGGCAGCGTTCCAATATTCACTGCCAGTACTGAAAATCTATAGTGTACGTGGCATAAACTATAGATTTTCAGTACTGGTAGTGAATATCGGAACGCAGCTTGTATAGTAAACAAAATAACACAATTCAAAATAATGTACATTATCAAAATCTAGATAATAATACATACATAAAGAGCGTTTTGCATATTGTATGTTATATATTCAAATCTTCGACATTAATACTATTCCTTCTAATATTACAATTTTTAATATATATAAAATTATATTATATTACTACGTTACAATCTAAAATTAACGAACAATCTTTTTGCAGGTTGAAAGTGTTCGATATTGGATCCCTGATGTTAACCAAAGAGTAATAATATTATAAGGCTTCTGATGTTTCACCACATCTTTGGTTTATAACGTCATAAGCGACAAAACGTCAAGATCCGACACCTCGATAAAATGTAGTTGTGTACAATATGTTGCAACATGCTAATAATCGAAGTAAAGGCTTCATTGGAAATGGACGAATATAAGAAAAACAGATTAATTAAGAGTCAGGCGCGGTAAATGTTATTTTTAAATTTTTACACATTTTAAACCTTAGTAAACTGCGCTCCGACTAAATTGTCAGACTTGCAACAACTCCGGTTGGAGTAGTAAGGAGGGAGAGGATTTTGCTACTCCAACTGGAGCTGTGTTGCAAGTCTGATAATTTAGTCGGCGCGTAATTTACTAAGGTAGGAAATATGTAAAAAGTTAGAATTAACATTTGCAAAGCACTTATCGCGCTTGGCTCTTAATTAGGCCGTTTATTTTATATTCGAAAATCTAATATATTTGTCAGCAATCTTTTTGTGCTTGGTCGTCATATAATTCGTCGTCTATATTACTTTCCGTTGAAGATTCGCTACTTATATGTTGGTCATTTCCTTGAACAGCTACCAGGTATTGGGAAATTTGCAATATATCTCTGGTTGCTAACGGCTGTTAGCCAATGAAGCCTTTACTTCGATTATTAGCATGTTGCAACATATTGTACACATAATGATCCTTGTGAATTTTTTCGGAATGCCCCATAAATGTGGCAAGATCCGATACTTCCATATTATTAAGATTTAGTTGTATACAGTATGTTGCAACATGCTTTCGCAACAATGTACCACGTAAAGTATTAGACTGAATTGCATTACATTCGCTTGAGAATTTACGCATTAAAATGCAAGCTCTGAGATATTTGTACCTTTGTTTGTTATACCCAGGCAATCCGAAAACGTAAGGTTTTTTTTCGGGTACGTTAGATTTCTTTCGATATTTTAAAATCAAATTAATGCATTCAAATACGTCCTAATTTACCTCTTATACAGAATCTGATATACTGTTAGCAATCTTTTTGTGTTCTTTTGATAATAACTTGTAAAGATCGCTGTACATGTTTTTATTAACTCTTTCATAATTTTAAAAATCTTTGATAAAAATGCATTCAATTTCTTCTGCCCGTCATCTGTTAAACAATTGTATAGAAATCAGTGTTACTTTTGCCAAAGAAAGCTAAGCATAATACGAATAAGATTGTTGTGTATTAAAAGTTTTAACCTGCTTTTCTTCTAAATAGCGTACGTAATTATAATATGAATGATAATTACGTAAATGCTTGTTCTCATGTGTGTTCTATATAGTTGCGCTTTCTCTGTTCTTTTGTTTTATCTCTTTCTTTTCCTTTTTTTCGTTTCAAGTTTTAGAATATATATGTAACTTTAAATACAAACAGTGTCACTTTTTTACCTCTATGAAAGATTTTCCTGTTCCCATTTTTTCTCTTTGCTTTCTTAATGTTAAAATATTATTTCCTTATACATACATTAACTGAATAGCAATGTAAATATTCAATCTTCTAACATATATGTTGATAGTGCAGTATTATTTTTTCCATAATAAACATATTTAATAAATGGGCTTTGATGATTCCAACACATAGTCTTCAATGGTATTGTCTCTGCTATTGAAATCTATGCTGTGATAAGATCATCAATGTTCATTTATTAAATTTTTGTTCTTATTGAAAAAAACAATAATTTTGTACTGTCAACGTATATGTTAGAAGATTGATTAAATCTTTATGTTGCTATTCAGTTAATGTATGTAAAAGGTAGAAAATAATATTTTTACATTAATACTCAAAATGCTGCATAGTACATTACCTGCATTGCAAATCATTTATTTAAAAAGTCTAATAATATATTATTCCTATCTGCTGTATCATCTTTATAAATACATTTGTACGTAAAGCAGACTATGGATTTTGGTTTAAATTGCACATACATTATTTAAGTAACGCGATGTAAATAATATATTACAATACGTTCCGTGGTTGCTTTACAAAGATTTATTTAAAATAAACATACCCACTCACACACGCACGCACACGCACACGCACACGCACACGCACGCACACGCACACGCACGCACACTAGCTGGGTAAAAATATAAATGTTTTTATGCATTCTGCAAATATGTGTTAGGACTATAGAAGCACATTTATTTTTTAATACAAAGTAACTAAACTAATCACAGCAATGATGATGATTCCATAACATTTCACAAGATTCTGAAAGCGGAGACACTAATATTGAACTCTCGCTCAACAGAATCTCATGTTTTGTAAATGGATTTTCTCTTGATGTTTGATAACAGCTAAAGAGAGACTTTCTTTGTTAGTATGGATGCACAGAATATTTCGCTCTCAGCTCCTGTAAAAGTAAAATTGACATTTAATAATCTAAATTAAGAGCATTATAAATTAGAATTTTACACATAGGACAATTATAGTAGAAATGTTAGCATTACGTACCACTAATAAGCATGCTTCATTAAAGTTTAGTAAACAACAAATAACGTTGAGATTAAAATTTAGTCTTACACTGTGTAATTTCATGTCTTTTATTATATTGCGTATTTTATTATATTGCGTGATGTGTATTGCGTATACACAGTGATGTGCCATTTAAATAATATAATAATCGTTGTAATACTAAAAGCGAAAAAAGCTATTTAGTTACTGGAACATTGCCAAAAACATTACTATCTGCAATGTTAGATTATTAATAAGTATTAAATACAATAAGCAACACTTGCAAATAACAGTAATGTATCTTATTATGTAAAGAGAGAAGAATTTTCCTTTAAATTACTAATATATGTAACTTATCTCATATTTTGACGAAAATACGCTCATTCAATACCACGTTGTTTAAAAGCAATAATAAGGCATTAAAATGTTGTGACAGTGTGAGGTTAGAAAATATGTCACATCTTGAGGTGCGTTCCGTTTCACGCATGATATGCATAATGATTCACTTATATTTGTTTAACATTCCTTAAGCGAGGAGCACACACTTCTGCACAACGCATAATGCGTAAGCATAAGAAAATTGATTGGTCCATACACATGTGCATAAGGAAATAGACCAATCAGTTTTCTTATGTTTACGCATTATGCGTTATGCAGAAGTGTGTGCTCCCCGCTTTACCCTTGATGTGTAATCACTACATTAATATAGTGATTACACAAATATGTACCTATTATATTCCAATAACATTTAGTATGAAATTGATTGATGTGACTGATCGATGATCGATTGATATTTTTTAACCTCACGCTTATTCCATTTTAATGCTGTATTATTGCTTTTACACTGTCTTCCAGAAAATTCGTCATCGTATTATGTATGTAACTTAAATAATACGATGACAGATTTTCTAACCTCACGTAATGTCAAAAATTTTTTATTGTATGTCAATGATCTACACTGTCGTCAATCTATACAGTGTCGTTGAATTATCCGATTGATCATTACGGTCTGTTTGACGACAGTCGTCAAAATATACAATAGAACTGTAAAAACTTTGACGACCGTCGTCAAAATAGCCAGATTTCGTCAAAAAAGCCAATGCTTGCTAAAAACTGTCGTCAAAATAGCTGATTGACACATATATACATATGTATATACAGGGTGTCTGAGACCACTCGTACATCCCTTTTAAAATGAAAGGAAATGGCTTTTATCAAAAATCTTAAAAAATTTTAATAATAAATCGGGTACGTTCTATCGAATGGTGTTTTTTTCATCTTCCAGTACTGAGCAAAAATGAGCTATCTAGATCAAAAGTCGAATTTTTTAAATGAAACATGGCACTTTTTATTGCAGATTCGGATTACATGCAAAAAAATAAGAAACTTTTGTCTCGAGCATTTTTTCTGAAAATGCTTCTATTGATCTTGAAATAATCTTGAATGTGATATTGACGAAAAAATAAACTTTAACTGCGTTTCTAGAGTGAGTAAATGTGTGTTTGTTCAAGTGTTCAAAGTGAGCACCGTTCTCTGCGATGTAAATTATCTACTCTGCTTTGGAAGGAATTGGTTGCTCGAAGAATCTCGTCGGCATGTAACGATCGAATTGCTTCTCTTATCCTATGGATCATATTGTCCCTTGTAGTCGGACGTTCACGTACATCAAGTCTTTTACCTTTCCCTACAAATCCCACACGGTGTACCGTGAATGTCCGACTACAAAAGATAATATAATCCACAGGATAAGAGAAGCAATTCGGTCGTTACATGTCGATGAGATTCTTCGAACAACCAATTCCTTCCTTCAAATCAGAGTCATATAAATTCTTTAATTACCTAAAGAAAATTTAAATTATTACCTAAATAATTTTTTTTAATACTAAAAAACTTTAATAAAAAGATTTTAATTGCTTTAAAATTATATAAACAAATTATAAAACTGGAACCCATCCAAAGCCAAGGATTAAAGAAATATATATGTAGTAATAGAAATTTCGAGGAAGAACTGCAGAGTTATTGAGAATCTTATTAACATACCTTTCTTTCTTCGAATCGAAATATTTCCTTCTGCAGTAACGCACACGGAATGCACACGATGGAAGACGGAAAGAAAAATGACATCGCCTATCTTCATTTATTTACATCGTCATTTTTTAAAAGGAGCAGTTGAAATATAAAACGTGTCGCGAACTTAATTAATTAAAGCTTTGTATATTAGATTATAACACGGGTAGGTAGGAAACTGGATAGGTAGGACTATATAGATTGGAATACGGGTAGATAGGGATACGGATAGGTAGGTAGGGATTCGGGTAGGCAGGGACAAGGGATTATAATTCAATAGAAAAAATTATAATAAATATAATTATTTATTATTACATTTTTAATTTTTAAAACAACTCAAATGTATATTAAATAATACTAATTTTCGTATTAAATACTTTTTATATTAAAAACTATTTAATATATCAAAAATTGGTATTTTATATTAATACCAATTTAAATTTTAAATAATACCAATTTTTACAGATAATTGTATTAGCCGTAAAATTCGATGTCTTTTCGTACAATGTCATAACTGGTAACTACGAGTTTGTGATGTGGTACCCGGGGACGCAATTTTTCACGGTCTTGCGGTGTACCAGCATACTGAATGACTGACAAATCCTTTGCCTTGAAGAATTTCTCAGCTTCGTATACCCAATGACCGGTAAGAGTTGGTGGACATACTACGAGACTGGTAGGTGCCTGTGGATTGCGATGATGGTCCAACGCCAGAATACAAAGTGTCTGTAATGTTTTTCCGAGACCCATGTCGCCACACAGAACTCCATGAAGATGATAACGATTCAGAAAATTGAGCCAATTCAAACCCTGTTGTTAGTAGGAACGTAATTCCGCGGCTACGGGAATCGGTAGCTCCGTATCAGGAATATTACGAGGATTCAAAAATTGATCCAAGAACTTTCTTTCTTGTACCTTTTCTTGCCTGTGATATGATATTACATGAGCATCATTGAACTAGTGTCGATAATGCGAGTTTTCGATAATATACACAATTGGTGAATAAATTGGCGATATGCCTTGCTGGAATATCTTTAAGTATTAATCATATTAATTAAATTTTATAGCTTGCTTAATCTGTTAGTGAATTCAGTATTTTTGAAAACGATTATACAATACCCGCGCGGTACACCATAATCGCGGCGCAAGTGCGATCATTGATGTTCAACATTCAATAATTGTTATTGCGCTGCCAATGTTCGTTTTCTCTTTTCCAATTTTGTCTATTAATTTAAATTTCAATTTAGTAGGTAAGCTATGGGCGCTCTAACCAAGGGGCAATGAGGGGGGGTGAGGGGCGGGGGGTATACCGCGGGAGAGGAGGGGGGGTGTACCGCGGGGGGGACCGCGTTTTCGGGCACCGCGAGGGAAAGGGGGGGGACCGCGTTTTCGGGCACCGCGGGGGAGGGGGAGGGGAAACCGCGTTTTCGGGCACCGCGGGGGAGGGGGAGGGGGAACCGCGTTTTCGGGCACCGCGGGGGAGGGGGAGGGGGGTACCGCGTTTCCGGCGCCGCGGGGAAGGGGTCCGCGGGGTGAGGGGACCCGCGTTCGCGTTTTCGGGCGCCGCGGGAGAGGGGTCCGCGGGGTGAGGGGACCCGCGTTCGCGTTTTCGCCGCGCCGCGGGGTGAGGGGCGACCGCGTTCGCGTTTTCGCCGCGCCGCGGGGAGGGGCGACCGCGTTTTCGCCGCGCCGCGGAGTCCGCGTGCAATGGCCGCGTCGGTCCGCGTGACGTCACACGGCACGCTCCCGCTCGCGTTATCTCCCCCTCGTAGATGTTCTCTCGCGCCCCCGTCCCCCGTTCGCGCGCGTCTTCTCGTTCTCTTTCCCGCGCGCGTTCTCGCTCGCGTCTTCTCGCTCCCGGCTCCCGGCTCCCGTTCGTGTTCTCGCTCACGATCGCGTATCTTTTCTTCGCCAGCGATATTTAATCGTTTAGATCTTAATATTTAATTTTTAATATTACATTTAATTAAACGATAAACGAAGACAGCTTAATGACAGGGAACGGTAAATGAAAAGGAAAAATAATTAAAATTTTTTAAATCATATTATATGCATTTATTTATCATGTAGCGCATTATACACAATAGTATCGGCAGCATACGCCAACAGTTCGCAATCTATTAGCGAATTTTTATCATAAACTTCATGCAAGATTCTAACTGCATTACATTTATCGGTGATACAATTTTGGCGTAAAATTGTTACAAATTGTTTACATTTTTCACTTACGCCATGAACATTTTGGCATAGTTGAAAATATACATTTTCGACGCAATGTTCTAGTTCGAATAGGAAGAGTACGGTTGACGGTTTCATGTACAAGCTGGTGTCGCACGATGTCAACTTTACAATATCTGCGTCACGTATTTTAACGAGCTCCAGATCTCGAAACGCTAGCGATGAAGGCGCCGGTGACTGCACGAGTCGCTGAATATCTGCACGTTTTTCGATGAATGTCACCCACGTTGCATGAGGCAGAATTATCCGATTGCCTCGGTTATCACCAATAAGTATATCCACAGAGGACATAGGTCCCGCGTTGATTCCAACATCCAAAAATTTATATGCTGTCGATGTCAAGGCAAATCTTCTTCCCAAAATACGAGGCGTGTAGCGGGGTTTATCAAAACTGAAAAAATACAATTATGTTTATAAAAATTTTTTTTTTTTTTTTTTTGCACAAGCATATACGAAAATTAGCGGTACTTACTCATTGTGCTGTTTCTCCCACGTTTCATCCTGAATCGGAACGTAGTAGTTCGCACCGTAAGTGTTCATCGTAACTGGAGGCTGTTTGCGACGTACTCGAACCGTATCAAACTCTTGACTGCGCTCTAGAATCCTCGTAGACTATTTATACGTACAAAAATGCGAATCTTGCAAATAGCGCCAATGTACGGCTGCTGCTGCATGGTGACCACCACCACAATCCACATATATGTTAAATGAGATATCTTTGTCAAGAACATTCGTGATGAGATCACCTCATCGGGCAATAGCATCAAATATGATTTATTTTCAAGAGCATACGTGTCTCGCAATGATTTCATCGAACACGTGCAAAACTGCAAATTTTGCAATTTCGCATAAGTCAATTGCGCGATATTGTTTTCAAGAACATGTCGCGACGTGTCTGGCGATGATTTTATCGAAAACGTGCAAAACTGCAAATTCTGCAATTTTACATAAGTCAATGGGGCGTTATTGTTTTCAAGAACATACATGTCTCGCGATGATTTCATCGAACACGTGCAAAACTGCAAATTTTGCAAATAGCGCCGATGTACGGCCGCTGCATTGATACAGATCAAATCACCGAAAGTCAATGGCGCGATATCGTTTTCAAGAACATACGTGTCTTGCAATGATTTCATCGCACACGTGCAAAACTGCAAATTTTGCATTTTTTCGGAAGGCGCAAATGTACGAATACAGAGATGAAATTAGATATGATAAAAACAAACGATGCATCATTAGTAGAATATAGAAGGACGAATCTGGGGGATACGCTCAGTAGTCGAGAATTGAAAGTCGCGAGTGCAACAAATTGTGGTAGAAAGAGGAACATGGAGCAAGAGTTGTTGGACCAATCCACCCTTTTAAATTCGAGGGAAGACTTTACCGCGTGGGAGCAACGATGCGACGAGTTTATCGAATCGTTGGAAGAACAAAGCCGAATTAAACGGCCACGATTATCGATCGGTCTCAAACAGTCGTTGGTCGCCTGTATCGCACGACTCGAAGGTCTGAAAGACTCGGTACGTCAACGTTTCGTGCATGTGGGTGCAGGATACAGTGCGAGTGAGACAGGACTCAGATGGCGCGAGATAGATACGGCTTTTGAAAGTCGTATACTGACCGGTGTGGTAATAAATTCCAAACACATCGACCCTCATCAATTTCTCAAAGATGCGAGAGACATTGTACTCATTCATGTGCGGAACGTCATGCAACGACATGACAATGTAAAAATAAACACAATGTTTAATGGTGAATTTGTTGCGGGTGACAAACGCGCAAATAAAAGTATCGCAACGAGAAACTATGAACTCTTTCGTGAGTCCGATCTGTGTGAGTGGTACAAGCGACACGTCATCGAGCCTACCCTAGCATCGCTGGAGGAATTCCAGGAACGTGATAGCGGATGGGCGTTGTCGCGTATACTCAATTTAACGGTAAATGTGAACAAATATAATCCATTGCACGCGGGGTGTTTTGTGGAAATACCGCGAGAAATTAAATTGAAGAGAGCGGTGATAAACGTGCGATCAATGGACAATGCATGTTTCGCATGGTCAGTGGTGGCTGCTCTGCATCCAGCCCAAAGACATGCAGATCTGGAATCGTCGTATCCTCATTACACGTCGGTGCTAAATCTTACAGACATTAAATTTCCAATGACGTTGGATCAAATTAAACGGTTTGAAAATCACAACGATATATCAATCAACGTCTTCAGCATCGAGAAAAGAAACAAGGAACTTGCGATCTTGCCAATACGGGTTACTGGTCGAAAGATGGACAGACATGTAAATCTGCTGTACGTGCAGGACGACAACGTAGGACATTTTGCATGGATCAAGAATCTGTCCCGCCTCGTGAGCTCGCAACTGAGCACGCACCATGGTCGGAAATACTTTTGCGATCGGTAAGTATACATCCTACAAAATAATAATTTTTACGTAAAAAAAATATATTTAAAAAAAAATTCTTTATTTACAGATGCTTGCACTACTTCGGCTCCAGCGAGAAATTGGAAGCCCACACCGTCGACTGTCAGGAGATGAACGACTGCGCGATCAAGTTACCGAGCGATAACGACAAGTGGTTGGCTTTCAAGAATCACGGCAGGAAGGAACGAGTTCCGTTTATCGTATACGCCGACCTTGAATGTACCCTGGAGAAGATGGAAGCGGATCCGGAAACGTCCAGGTACACATATCAACATCATCGCGTGTTTAGCATAGGGTACTACGTGCGCTGCTCATACGACGACTCGCTATCAATGTATCGGTTTCGTCGCGATAAGGATTGAGTCGCGTGGTTCGCCGAGGAGCTAAGACGTTTAGCTCACGACGTAAAGACAATCTTGTCCACTAATATACCCATGGCGAATTTCACGCGAGACGAGTGGGAAAAGTTCAACAGCGCAACGCACTGTCACGTGTGCGAAAAACCGTTCGAGCCAGACGACGTGCGAGTACGCAATCATTGTCATCTGACCGGTCAGTACAGAGGTCCCGCGCACTCAAACTGTAATCTGAACTACAAAGATTCGCATTGCATTCCTATAGTTTTTCATAATTTATCTGGCTACGACGCGCATTTTATTATAACTGAAATAGCAACAGCGTACGAAGAACATGTAGACTTGCTCCCAATCACAAAAGAGAAATACATTTCATTTACAAAAAACGTTAAAAGCACCGAAGATAAAGATAAGAAAACTTGCGTCAAATTGCGATTTATCGATTCGTACAAGTTTCTCACCGCTAGTCTCGACAAATTGGCATCTTATCTAAGCAAGGATAAACTGCGAATATTGCAACGCGAATTTTGTAAAATATCCGCAGAAAATTTTGATATGCTGACACGAAAAGGCGTATTTCCGTATGAGTACATTGACTGCGTCGAAAAGTTGGAGGACTCGTGTTTACCGCCGCGCGACTCGTTTTATAGTTCATTGACAGGTGACACCGTATCCGAGAGCGATTACGCGCACGCCGTCAACGTCTGGCAGCGGTTCTCCATTGGAACACTCGGTGACTACAGCGATTTATATCTCAAAACCGATGTCTTGCTGTTGGCCGATATCTTTGAAAATTTTCGCGATAGCTGCGTCGCGAGTTATGGACTCGATCCGGCGTATTATTATACTCTACCAGGTTTTACGTGGGATGCTATGTTGAAGCATACACGTATCAATTTCGAATTGCTCACTGACATTGACATGGTCATGTTTATCGAACGCGGCATACGCGGCGGTTTGAGTCAATGTTCAAACAGATACGCGCTGGCCAACAACAAGTACATGCAGTCGTACGATCCATCGAAACCGTCGTCATATCTGATGTATTTTGACGTAAACAACTTATACGGCTGGGCAATGTGTCAACCATTGCCTTACGCAGATTTTCAATGGGTCGACGACGTAACCGATTTTAATGTTATGGATGTTGCGGTGGATTCCACGATAGGCTACATTCTCGAAGTCGACTTGGAGTATTCGCAACATCTTCACGACGCGCACACTGACCTACCATTCTGTCCGACGCGCGATAAACCACCCGGTAAGCGACAGGACAAGCTCCTCGCAACATTATACGATAAGAAACGTTATGTCATACATTATCGCAACCTGCAGCAGTGCACTCGTCACGGTCTCCGTGTAGCAAAGATTCACCGCATATTGAAATTCGCGCAATCTCCATGGCTTCGCGATTATATAGAACTTAATACGAAATTTAGAACATTGGCCAAGAATGATTTCGAGAAAAATTTATACAAATTGATGAACAATGCTGTGTTTGGCAAAACCATGGAGAATGTGCGCAATCACGTTGACGTGCGACTCGTGACTCATTGGGAGGGTAGATACGGCGCGGAGGCATTGATCGCGAAACCAAATTTTCATAGCCGAAGCGTCTTTTCGGAGAATTTAGTAGCAATAGAAATGCGAAAACTCGAGGTGAAGTTCGACAAACCAATCTACGTGGGTATGTGTATCCTCGATATATCCAAGACATGTTTGTACGAATTTCATCACGAGTACATGTTACCGTTGTATCGCGACAAGTGTAACGTCACGTACACCGATACTGACAGTCTCATTTATCACATCGAGTGCGAAGATGTGTATGACACCATGAAGCGCCACATTATTAGATTTGATACTAGCGATTACGCGGTCGATAATGCGTACGGTATCCCACTCGCCAATAAAAAAGTTCCGGGCTTAATGAAAGACGAAAATAACGGTGCGATAATGACCGAATTCGTCGGGCTTAGAGCAAAGATGTATGCCTTGCGAGTAGACGGTAAGAAAGATACGAAAAAAGCTAAAGGTGTTAAGAGTAACGTCGTAGCCAGGTCGATAACGTTCGACGATTACACGCGGTGTCTGCGCGATGAAATTGAAATGACGCGACAGCAGACCTGCATAAGATCCAAACAGCACGAGGTATACACCGTGTCCGAAACGAAAATAGCTCTAAGTCTGTACGATGATAAACGATACATTATACCCGGTTCTACCGAGACGCTGCCATGGGGGCATTATAAAATATCATTGTAAAATACAATTGTAAATACATTTAGATATGTATGAAAATAAATGACTCATTTGTATGTATAATATGTTTTTATATTGTAATAAATTTTTACAATACATTATTCTTGTGTATCCATGAATTGTGTGAATTATCAAATCCTAACCACTTTACATAAACCTTATCCCCCCTTTTGCGCAAAACTTTTTCAACGAGATACACGTCGGGATTGGCAACGCGATGTAACTCGTATTCGTAGAAGCCGCCGGCGACGGGTTTTCCGCAGGAATCTTCCAACAGGTACGTCACGGGATTAGTTTTCTGCACTTTGATGATTCTAAACACCTCCGTGGTCCAATTTGACGTGTATCCTTTCTCGAAGATTGTCTTGAATTTACTCACGCGTACCGAGTCGCCCACTTTGAATCGCGCGGGAGCAGCGATCTTTACGTGGCTGTACACCGTTGTTAGGAGCTTGTCGGCGATCGCGGGGGTAACATCGATGGGTCGCATGCCGATAGTTCGATGCTTTCGCGCGTTGTAATCCGATACGAGACCCGGCAGCGAGCCGATCCATTTGTAATTTCCGTTGAGCGTAAACATTTTCCACATATCGTTCTTGAGCGTGCGATTGAATCGTTCGACGACCGATGCCTTCATTACGGAATAGGTCGAATAGTGATTGATATTATGTTTCTTCAAGAGTTTCTGCACGTTTGCGTTGTAAAATTCTTTGCCCTTGTCAGTCTGCAGATTTTTCGGACATCTTCCGCCGTCTCGAATTATTTTCGCTATCGCCGTAGTAACCTCGGTTCCGCTCTTGGCCTTGAGCGGTACGGCCCATGCGTGCTTGCTCAGCACGTCGATAACGGTGAGTATGTAGTAGTAGCCTCTGTTGAATCGCGTGTATGGACGCATCTCGACCACATCCGCCTGCCACAGGTCATCGTATCCGCGCACTATGACGCGTCTTCGCGAAAAATTTCTTCTCGCAGGAGCGTGTAGTTCTTCCACCAGCCTCCGTTTCTCAGTTGATTGCTTCTTACTAGCCATGACGCTGACGCGCAACTGACGCAGCGATCAGATGTACGTTCTTATCTATTCGCGATGATTCGCAATTACATCTTGAATCATCTTTTGAAGTTCGTTTAGGGTAATTTGCACGTTATTCTGGAATGCGGCCATCTTTCTCTCGATTTCATCCTGCTGATCTTTCAAAATTTGCACGCTCTGCTGCACGTAACGTTTATTGGCTGCATCGCCATCATCTACATATACATATACCAAACTTGGTGATCGGCATTTCGATGTTGATTGAATGACTCGCCGACGCGCGGTTTAATTTATAATAAGTCCAGCCTCGCGAAGTTCCTCGATAATCGACAGGATCTCGTTATCGTGACCGGTGTGACCCGCTAGGCGCGAAGCTTCGAGCAATCGGAGACGATCTACAAGCTCGTTGGGATCGTCCCAATGAACATAGTCGATCTTGTTGTCGTTTAATGTCATGGCACGCGGTATACCTTTTCCAGCTTTTTTACCCGAAATCGACGATGCAATTATATGGTCGATCTTGTTGCCGTTTAATGTCATGGCATGCGGTATACCTTTTCCAGCTTTTTTACCCGAAATCAACGGTGCGATTATTTGTGTGTACTTGTATCCCCTGTTGCCATTTATTCGAGCGTGAGCATCATAATTGCGTTTATGAGCACTCGTCGTCAACAGAATGCTCTTGTATGTTTGCATATCGTCCTCCGTGTAGATATCGTCATTGGGAAATTTCTTAAAGATCAACTCGTAAAGACCGCGTGTGCCAGCGTATCGTATGCCGTCGATAATTATGTTGTCCGCGTTGTTCACGTCAAAACGTTTATTACCGAGCATCATTCCATCGTTGCTGAAATAAACGCCGTATACGGTGTCTATACCGCTTTCTTGATCGCCGCTCAGAACTGCCCCGACGTACTTTTGGCCCAATAGACCAAAGTGATCTCGCAACGTTTCTCGACCTTCAGATGTTTGCAACTGCTGTCGAACGGACGTCACGAGTGAGTCATCCGTGGTTTCGAAAACATCTTCGTTTGCGAGTGATTCGAGCATTGTGGGTTGCACGGAAGGCGCGGAGGTTATCGGTGGTTCATTCAATGGACCTGTCGATCGTTTCGATTTATGCGGTTGTAAAATTTTGGTTATTTCGCTCAAATTAGATGGCACATTTATCGATCGTTTCAACGTAACCGGAGTTGAAGCCATTACAGAGTCGTTAAACAAGGCGTTTGGTCGTTTTCGTTTGAACTTTGGCTCTTCGTCTTCCCACGCCGTTTTATTCTCAATCTTTGACACGTCAGATTCTTTGCCAACGGTGTTTTCGGCAATCTGCCTTAGAGGCTCGATGATGGGCTTAAAGTGTCTCTCCAACGCGATATCTTCCTCCATTTTACCGGTTTTCAAGGCGTGATACTTTTTGCGAATCGAATCGCTCGTTTTCGCAATTTGATTTGCTATCCTCTCGCGCTCTCTAATCTCCTCGCCGCTGTCCATGTCGCGATAACGTTGTTCAATCGGCGCGTCGACAACAACTAACCACGTTTCGGTATCGCAAAGTCGTTAAATCCTTTTCTGTATCGACCATTCGAAATCGCGCTGTCCTTGTCTATCACCACGAATCCATACTTTTGTTGCCAACATGTATGACACAATTTACTGAAATCATCGTATGACATATCTGTGTTTACGTGATCGTTGAATATGTGTTTCAGATTGGTACCATCCTGTTTAAACAGAATCAATAAATTCGCGTTGTCGCGTATAAGATGCTTCGGTATCTTTGCATACGTCTGACAAAGATAGAAGGAGTCAACGTTCGCGTGCCGGCCCATTGCAAAGTATTCTCTTATCGTATCCTGCTTGTCGCATGCCACGTCATCAAAGATAAAAATAGAATTCGGGAGCGCATCGCTCGGTGGAATGACGTCACTGTTATTCGAGAACGTAAAGTAGCCAATTTCTTCTATCGGTGTTAGTATATTCTCCAAATATCGGTATTTCGACTGTTGCAACGATTTCGAGTCCACATACACGTTCTCGAAACGTACACCGTGCGGACTTTCCAGCAAGCTTATCAAGACGTTTGTCTTGCCGCAATTCGACGGACCGCAGATGATACCACGTATAGAAATCGGTAGCATGTCTCCATGTTTGCGTACCTCTTTCGTTAACTGTATCCTATCGTCAAAGTTTGTCACTTTGATCGTCCGCGATTGTCGTCCGAACCGCATTTTACCTCCCCTCCACAACGAATGAAAAACAGTATCGAAAAAGCTGGCCTATTTATAGAGGCGCGTAGAGCTGAGATGCTCAGTCTTTAAAATGTTTTTGCTCGTGTCGGATAACAGCGATATTTACAATTTAACCGCCGGGCAGTTAAAGTATATATCAAAGGTCATTCTACTACGGCAGTTTTATAATCATATAGATTATTTGTGGGATAAGCTTCCCGAACATATCAAGGCAGATTCGGAGGTTCAGCAATACCGTCGCTGTTTAATACATTATAATTTGCCGTGTCAGCAAACGCACATCGACGGTCCGCCGCCGTTGATAAAAAACTGCGGCGAATGTCGCCGAAGATAGGTCGAGGTCTGTTGAATCGCGCGATAAACGCGCTTCCGATCGAATTACACATTCCCGGCTATCAATTTTGCGGTCCGGGAACTCATTTAGAAACACAATTGGCAAGAGGTGATCGGGGTATTAATCCATTGGACGCAGCGTGTCGCGAGCACGACATAGCCTACTCGCGTAGCAGCGATCTCGCAGAACGACACGTGGCAGACAATATACTTGCCGCGAAAGCGCGAAAACGTGTCACCGCGAACGATTCGACTCTCGGAGAGAGAGCTGCAGCTACAACCGTCTGGGCGGCCATGAAGGCTAAAACGAAACTCGGTATGGGTTTGAAAACGAAGAAAAAGAAGAAGAACAAGCGAATACTTCCGATAGCGAAACGCGGCGGTATCCTACCGATCCTGCCGTTATTAGGGGTTCTCGGTTCGTTGGTCGGCGGAGCGGCGGGAGTCGCAAAGGCCGTGAACGATAACAAAGCCGCGCGGCGTCAGCTGGAAGAGATGCAACGTCACAATCGCGCCATGGAAGGTCACGGACTTTATCTCGCTCCATACAAACGCGGACGGGGAGTCTCAAGAAAAAAAAAAACGTCGAAGAGACGCTAAAAATTCCCCAGGGCGTAACTACCAACGTACAACTGCAACAATTGGCAAAACGTATGCGCATTCCATATTTTCGAGGTATTTTCATGCGCGACTCGTTACCGATCGGCGGTGTACGTCGAAACGAGAGCGGAATCGTGAATTTGGATAATACTGAGGGACCGGGTACTCACTGGGTGGCGTACGCAAAGAGGGAAGATCGTGCCATATATTTCGACAGTTTTGGCAATTTTCGACCACCGAGAGAATTGGCGCAGTATCTAAAGAACAATGTAATAGAGTACAATCGCACGCCATATCAGCGATACGATCAGAGCAATTGTGGACAACTGTGTCTGCGTTTTCTACAGTCGGCTGACAATCAATTTAAAGACCGGCGTTACGCTGTTTAATCTCAGTATTCATTCAAACATGTCACTGACATTTACGCTCACCGGCAAGAGCAGCATCCTCGCGGTAAGCTACTTTCCCGCCGTGGATTTGAGCGATGGCGATTACGAGCTCGGTCTGACAGATTTTGAAACCTATCACACGATACCGAATGTAAATTCGTCGAACAATAAATTCTACTATGACGACGACAAGAAGATTACCATACCCGAAGGATCGTACGAACTGCGTGATATAGACATGTATCTGAAACGCGCTCTTTTATGGGATCAATCCAATAATGTCTCGATAAACGAAGATAAACCCATTGATTATTATTCGGGCTAATAACAATACGATGAAGAGCGAGATCAAGTGCGCTTATCGGATAAATTTCGCCAAACCGAACAACATTGGATCGCTGCTGGGATTTTCAGCGAATCGCGTGCTGGAGTCGCGACAATGGCACGAATCGGATGTTCCGATAAATATCATCAACGTAAACATCATTCGCATAGAGTGTAACGTGACCGCGGGTTCGTACAGCAACGACAAGTACGTGCACACGATACACGAGTTTTCACCGAGTGTGCCTCCAGGATATAAGATATCGGAAACGCCGGCACAGATCATTTACCTTCCGATCATCGTACGGAGCATTTCGGACTTGACGCTTCGCGTCGTGGATCAGGACGGCCGATTGATTGATTTTCGTGGAGAGGAGATCACCGTTAGACTGCATGTACGAAGACGACAGCGATAACGTGAGATGCTCGTACTGAACGAAGCTGAGCAGGTGCAACAGACGAGAAACAAAATTAGAGAGACAATCCGATCGCCAAAGAAGAAACTCACGGCGTCGAACGTTGAATTTCTGAAATCATTGGGTTTCGTCGTACGAAATGGCTAATATCTTAAACATTGGAGGTGAACCGATCTTTGACGACAGCGTCGTCAAGATTGAGACACACACGTACAATCCGTACGCCAACACAACGTTTGGACATAACAATGAGATAAGAATACCCATACAACAACAGGATTTATACACGTTGCCGTGCGAGAGCTTTCTCTACGTTGAAGGAAGATTGACGATAAAGAAAAAGAATGACGAGTCTCAGGCAACGCTTGCGAATAATTGTGCAGCGTTCATGTTCGATGAGATTCGATACGAGCTCAACGGTGTGGAGATTGATCGCAACAGAAACGTTGGAATAACCAGTACCATCAAGAACTATGTATCGCTATCGTATAATGATTCTCAACTCATGCGGAATGCTGGATGGGACGTTTCATCGAGCATACCGGAAGGATACTTCAACTTTTGCGTACCGCTCAAGAGGTTGCTGGGCTTTTGCGAGGATTACAAACGCGTGGTTGTTAACGCTCGTCACGAATTAATTTTGATACGAGCGCGCAGCGACAACAATTGCATTGTGGGAAATCCGGCGACGGAGCCGGAAATTGAATTGTTTAAAGTACAGTGGCGAATGCCTCACGTCACATTAAACGAGATCAATAAGCTATCCATGCTACGGGCCTTGGAAAGCGGGCGATATCTTAGTGTTAGTTTCCGTTCGTGGGATCTGTACGAGTACCCCATGTTGCAGAGCACGACCAAGCATTCGTGGGCCGTCAAAACGGCGACTCAGCTGGAGAAGCCGCGATACGTTATCTTTGCGCTGCAGACCGGGCGCAAGAATATCATGTCTCAAAATGTTAGCGTATTCGATGACTGTAACTTGACCAACGTGAAACTTTATCTAAACTCTGAATTTTATCCGTACGACGACTTGAATCTGGATTTTGGCAAAAATCGATACGCCGTCCTTTTCGATATGTATGCGCGTTTTCGTAAAGCTTATTACGGATACGATTCCAGTGATACGCTTTGCAGCTTGTATACATTCCTGATGGAAGGACCTTTTGTTGTCATCGATTGCTCGCGACAAAACGAATCTGTCAAGAGCGCCACCGTGGATGTGCGAATAGAATTTGACTGCAAAGAGAATGTACCGGCAAATACTACCGCCTATTGTCTCATTTTGCATGATCGCGTAATCGAATACTGTCCATTGTCAAACGTAGTGCGCAAAATCATGTAAATTACAATATCAGCGGGTATTGCGATATAAGATACACTGATGTACCGCGATAAGATACAGATTGCTCCGTCGTTTCGTCATGATCGTACCAACGTTTGTCGATCTGCAAGGCTTCACCGTTGGGATGAAATTTGTCGTAAAGGAGGTGGCGGTTCTGAGAAACGGGACCGTTTTGGCGCATTACATTTTTACATGTCCCATGCCATGGAGTCTCCTCACGAAATCCGACAAATCATGCGCTTCTTGGTTGATTGCAAATCACCATGGACTACGATGGGAGGATGGAAACGTGCCATACAGCATGGCGAAACATTTAATTACATCGGCCGTGCTTGGAGAGGGCGACGAGACGTCGACTCTTGTGTATGTCAAGGGATGCCAGAAACGAGAATGGCTGGTGGATCTACTTGAGAATAAAGCTAGAAAAAATCTAAACATTGAGACTTTGGATGCCGATTACGAAGATATCGAATCTTTAAATAATCTAGATGTTACTAATACTATAAGATGTGAAAAACATGTTAAGAATTGCGCATTACAAAATGTATTAAAAATATGTAACTGGTGGTCGCGACACCAGAAAAAATTATGATTTTTTTTAAATAAACTATATATGTATATATAAAATGTTTTATTTCCTTTTCCCACATAGTTTGTAATATAATATAGATGTTTTAGTTGTTTAAAAGCTATTCAAAAGCTGTTTTAGCTGTTCAAAAGCTGTTTTTAAAGCTGTTTTAGTTGTTTTTAGTTGTTTGATAGCTGTTTGATAGTTGTTTTTAGTTGTTTTTAGTTGTTTTTAGTTGTTTCTAAAGATGTTTTTAGTTGTTTGATAGTTGTTTGATAGATGTTTTTTAAAGCTGTTTTAGTTGTTTTTAGTTGTTTTTAGTTGTTTTTAGTTGTTTGATAGCTGTTTTTAAAGCTGTTTTAGTTGTTTTTAGTTGTTTGATAGCTGTTTGATAGTTGTTTTTAGTTGTTTTTAGTTGTTTCTAAAGATGTTTTTAGTTGTTTGATAGCTGTTTTTAGTTGTTTTTAGTTGTTTCTAAAGATGTTTTTAGTTGTTTGATAGCTGTTTTTAGTTGTTGTTTTATAGCTGTTTTAAAGAAGTTTGATAGCGGTTCAATAGCAGTTATACAGATAAACCATTGAAAGTTAATGGCGCGATATCGTTTTCATGAACATACGTGTCTCGCGGTGACTTCATCGCACACGTGCAAAACTGTACATCGTAGATTTTTCGCAAGGCGCATCCGTACGGATGCTGAGATTATTGTAAAATTAGATATGTTAAACAAACGATGTGACAATAGTGGGATATAGAAGGATGAATTTGAGGGTATGCTCAGTAGTCGTAGACCGAAAGTCGCGAGTACAGCACATGACGCGATATGAGCGACGAGTACATAAAATTGTGCAAACCGGTGCTCAATTCTAAATTCAGGATCGTGAAAATCAGCGAACCGCGCATGAGAAATTGTAGCAGATTGAACTTGTGGAACGTCGACGTAGCGCGATATTTGATCCGTCGCGAATTGGGAATCGCCGATCTTCGATCGAACCGGGAGTTTCTCAACAGCGAATTTGATTGGAAAAGAAACTTCGGATATTTTCCAAAGTTTATATTTTAGCGCGTGAGTGGAACAGAGTGTATATAAAATGGATTTCGAAGAATTGCAGTTTGAAGGAGAAGAAAGAATGGAAGTTGAAGCAAACGATGAAGAAATGGAAGTGCCTGAAGAAATAGAAGTGAATGAAGAGGAAGGAATGGAAGTTGATGATGATGCTATATTGTCAGACGATTCATGTTATGATAGTGAAATGGCTGATGAGGATATTCCGGATGAAATTTTCAGAGTGTTGAATCAAGCTGAAATTAATGCGTTAAATCCTCTGACAAAGATGTGCTGCACATACTGTTATTTCACTCCAGGACAGGTGAAGTTTTGTGCGTCATGCATTGTGAGAATCAGTGGATTATTCTCAATGCTGTACGTTTATCGTAAACATGACACCAGGCCTTATATACTAATGGACGGTCTCTTCTGTTCGTCATGTGGAGACCCATTATATTTAATTTCACCATGTAATCTGTGTCCTATGTGTGTTTTTGTGTAAATTTTAACTGCTTTGAAATAGTATTTTTTTAACTATTTTAAGTGTATATATTATTGTCTAAAATTAAGAGACTATGGCCTATACTGCTAAGAGACTCTACTGCTAACAATAACTGTAACATATATAGACAATACAAAACGTATTCATCAATATTGTGTCACACAGTGCGGGATGTGACTGACTCACGAGCCGGGGGTTTCTGATTCAAATCCAGCGGTGGTAAGCAAATTTTCTATGTATAATATAAATTTATTTAATTCCACGTACCGGCGCGGCAAAAACGCGAACGCGGCCGCCCCTCCCCGCGGCGCGGCGAAAACGCGAACGCGGTCGCCCCTCACCCCGCGGCGCGGCGAAAACGCGAACGCGGGTCCCCTCACCCCGCGGACCCCTCTCCCGCGGCGCCCGAAAACGCGAACGCGGGTCCCCTCACCCCGCGGACCCCTCCCCCGCGGCGCCGGAAACGCGGTACCCCCCTCCCCCTCCCCCGCGGTGCCCGAAAACGCGGTCCCACCTCCCCCTCCCCCGCGGTGCCCGAAAACGCGGTTCCCCCTCCCCCTCCTCCGCGGTGCCCGAAAACGCGGTTCCCCCCCCTTTCCCCCGCGGTGCCCGAAAACGCGGTCCCCCCCCGCGGTACACCCCCCCTCCTCTCCCGCGGTATACCCCCCGCCCTTCACCCCCCCTCATTGCCCCTTGGTTAGAGCGCCCATAGCTTACCTACTCAATTTGATAGTTATATCGAACAGATATTTTTGTAACTACTATTTGTAATCGCTCGTTATTTATGAAAACTGAAATAATTTTCAAGGAATATCATTGCATACACCAAATGTACCTATTATCAAACATCATAAATATAATCTTGCATGAATAACGTACACTAGGTCTGGTGGGTCCGAAATTGCGCCAGGATCTAGCGGTAATAGTTGCACAAGCGTAGCGAATGTCGCGCTACAAACTATTGATTTTGATCGCTCATACGTCCTAATAAGGGTACCATAAAGAGTGCTGCATATGGCACCACGTGTACACCTAAGCTCTCGACGATACAAGTTAGAGCTTCTGCAGCTCCTTGACGTACGGAATCGACTTCGTTCGGTGCCACTATGCCTGAAGAACATTTCTTCTCACTGGCAGTTGTGTCTAAGAGTGGTATAACGCTGCGTATTATGTGTACCATTGTCTGAAAGAAACTATTCTTAGTCCATTTGATCTTCTATCATTATTAATATGCATCTGATAAAGCTTATTACCTTCTCTGTATTTAAAGTAGCTAATGTCGCTATACATCGCGAGGCCATATGCCTAACGGCTTTGTACGGATGTGCCAATAGACTGCACAAACGTGGCAGACATTCTAACGCAGGCGGTAACAGAGACTTAACTAAACTCGGCACCATGATCTCTAATACTTGTAAGCCGAAAATTAATTGATTTTCTTCCTCTTCTTGTATATTATCTTGTTTGGTTGCGTCCTTTAGTGTGTTCGGTAAAATCAAATCCCACAGTTGAGGTAAGCAATCAGGTAATTGAGAACCGAAGAGATCGAGTAGCTTTAAGAATATGGAAATGTTTTAAAATATAGCTTACATATGTATTATAGATCGTTCTCATAAAAATTAATTATACACAATTAATTGGAATTTAATCGATTCCCTTGTCTTTTTCCCTGACTTTTTAACAAGTCAGAGCAAATATTTAATTAAGCATTAATTAATTTTGATTAATGCACATCGGAACGCGATCTCTTTATGTATTAAACTCTTTAAGGATGTACCTATAGCTGTTAATGTCAATGTAGCTCCACGCCGGCACGTTCTAGCGGCTTTGGCTTCTGGTTCTTCGCAAGCGAGTAAATCCTCAATAGGAATCTCAGTCGTCGGTGGCCTACCAGGGCCTCTACCGCTGCCGAGTCCACTACCTGCACCTCGATTATATGCTATTCTCTCGGCATGTTTTTGCCTGTTATTCAAAGTGAGTATTCCATCAAAAATTTCAACGTCACCGGCGCAACATACCCGTGGTGTAAACTCAACATCAGAACATAGGAATGTACATAGATTGGCAGAAATCTGTAACAGATGATTATTTAATAACATCTTGCACCATAGAAAGTATATTCGATAGTTTTCGAGATACTCATATTTGTTTTTTTCCTCATGATCTTGTGTATTTTATATACGAACCTTTGCGTTCGGAGATGGTTTTCTATCGACCGTTGCTCCCATGGACGTAAAGCTGGATGCACAATGCTAGGCGATAGCGATAGCAATATGGGTGCTTAAGGATAAGGATATTGCGTCGGTCGCGGCCAATTATAAACGTCATTAGAGGGATAGCGAGTCAAATGTCCTGGGTAACCAGTTGCCGGATATAGTTGATTCGAAGGTTCAGTCTACGCTATTACCTGTCAAGAAAATATGATTAAAATAGGCATATATACAATGGATACTACATTTCACATAATAAACTCACTTTCTCGATTTTTTTATCTCCTGAACTTAAAGAACTCAGAGACATTCTGTCGTCGTCAGGTGGTGGAGGCGGAGGTGGTTCCTTGGGTGGCTCCGGTTCATTATTATCGGGTGCTGGACTGTAACTTCCTATCAATCTGCGACAGATTAAATCACACAAAAATTAATAAGTTAAACAACTATATCTTCTACATGTATAAAATATTTAGAGGTTATCCTTGATTGCGAAAGACGCGTATAGCAAATTTAACAGTTTATTAAATATTATAACGTAAATTTAATGTACAAATTAATACATTAAATTTACGTTATAACATTTAATAAACTGTTAAATTTGCTATACGCGTCTTTCGCAATCAAGGATAACCTCTAAATATTTTATACATGCAGCAGCCATTTCGATTTCACATGATTTCACGTGATTTCACGTGATTTCACGTTTCACGGAACAGTTTCATTTTTCACCGTTTACATTTCACTTTTCACAATTCACGCTAGGGGAAAAGTTTCATGATCGACCCCCAGGAAATTTACTCTTAAAAGCAACAATGAACGCACGCTCAAAATCCACCATTACTCGTTTAGGCTTTAAATTTGGTTGATGGCGTTTAATAACAAACAACGCAGATGAATACAGTTTCTCGGACTTATTAGGAGCCAGTATGTAAACTAACGGCAACAATTTATCATGATACACACCGTGAATGGTGTATAATTGCTTAAAAATAAGAGAAACTGAGTTAAACGTGCCATCACAACACCACATCTCACATTCTGCCAACAACTCCAAGTTTTTAGCAGTAGCATAAATTACAAAACGATCAACACCAACCTCACTATCATACAACAAAAATAACTCATCATCGTTAGTCATCCTGTACATATTTGGTATAACCAAATCTCGGAGTATCTTTGGGTTTACTACAACAGCTTCATCAGTCTTTTTGGCCCGTTGAACGATACGTGTCAATGATTTAATTGGTGGTAGCTGAACACGGACTGGCGATGAAACTTTACTCAAAACCTTAGCAATCATGACACCATTATTCTCACAACCCTTACTCGCCTTCTTTTTTAATTTCTCTTTAACCTTCCTAGCTTCGACCTGAGCAACATCAGCAGCATGATTGTGTACAGGAGGATCACCATCAATTTCACCTATATTAAACGCATAGATTAATTATGGAGATGAAAAAAATAGTTAAATACATGAAAATAATAAAACATGAAAAAGATAACATATCGAATACCAGTTCGTTTATCGCTTGTAGTATAAATTACAACGCTACATAACCTCTTCCGGTATTCAGCGCAACGCCAAGTAATATTAGACTTATTCACACTTTTTTTGGTGTATAAATAACCATTATAAAGTAACATTAAAGCACCTCGCTGTGATGTAATAAATTTTAACGGCATTTTAAATACTCAGATATATTTCTGACTGTGGAACGAACAATAACGTAGCTGTAATTTGTACGGTACGAACAACGGTAGCCTCATGCACGTACGTTGAAAATTACATGTAATGCCCTCTAGATGGATCACTTGTCACTCGAATCAATTGTCGTAAGGATAATTTATCATCGGATATTTCGTCGCTGGATCGAATGTCGTATGGATCAATTGTCGCGGATCAAATATCGCGGATCATTTGTCCTCGGACCCTGCGTTGCCAGTTTAGGGGGAAAATAATTTCACGATTTGATATCCGACCCTGTAATGTTCTTTAAAATTTCATACAGCTTTTATTAATAGAGTAACAAAATTTTGTCCTATGTAAAAGTTGTTGTGCACGACCTAGAGTATGAATTAAAAATATTTGTTGATGTGGTTAATTATTTGTTTATTATTGTTTATAACAATGCCTCTTGAAAGATAATAATAAAGTAATCGTTATTTCACTGTGACAATCTTTTATGGGTACGAGAGAATGTGTTTCTGTAATTATTTTATCTCCATCTATTTGTTTTCATTTTTATTTTAATTTATTACGAGTCTATATGGCTGTCCTTGTCTTCCATGTGTATTGTAGCATGAGTCTGTCTCTCTCAGATTCATGAAACGAACATTCAATTTTCAATCTTGTTTATTAATTTAATTAATTTAGATAGAAAATCGGTTAACGCTGTTGAGGTTTAGGGACATTGAGGATTCCATTTTTAGCATAATAATTAGATGTCAAAATTTTCGTTCGAAAATGAAATTTGTTATAGCCAAAATGTATAAAAGACCAAGAATATTAATGTAGAAGTGATTTGGTCTTCCTAAGTTTGTAACGATGCACCCCCGAAATCTGCATCGTCCCAGCCTAACACCCTGCCGAGGCCGACCATCCGCCGGGCAAGGAACGGGCACGGTGTGCCCGCCTTATTTTAAAGCTAGCATGTAACGTTAGAAAGTCCGCGAGCAGACTTAACGCGGCAACCGCCTCGACGCGCCGAGCGGTGCCGACCGCGACCGAAGACCGCCGAACGCGATCGCGGCGTCGGGACGCCGTATTTTCCGACCGTTCCGCCGCACCATCCCGGCGCTCGCGATCGCCGTCGCTACCCCCGCCACTGCGTAACACCACCGCGCCGGGTATAAAAGACGAGCGTTTTTAACGCTAAATGCGATTTCCTAATCAACGCTCCGACCGACCGCACCGATCCTGAACTCCCGCATCTCTCTAGTGAGTCAGAACGAGGGTAGAGCGCCTCCGGCACTCTCTGTCTTCGCCGAGCGATTCTCGATTGACGACCAGCTTCCCTACGCAAAAGCACCCGCTAGTCAGAACGAAGGTAGAGCGCCTCCGGCACTCTGTCTTCGCCGAGCGATTCTCGATCGACAACCAACTTCCCTCCGCAACGCACCCGCTAGTCAGAACGAAGGTAGAGCGCCTCCGGCACTCTCTGTCTTCGCCGAGCGATTCTCGATCGACGACCAGCTTTCTTGCGCAACGCGCCCGCTACTCCGGACCAAGGTAGAGCGCCTCCGGCCCTCTCTACCTTCGCCGAGCGATTCTCGATCGACGACCAGCTTCCTTGCGCAACACGCCCGCTAGTCAGGACCAAGGTAGAGCGCCTCCGGCCCTCTCTGCCTTCCCCGAGCGCGTCTCGGTGGCCAGACCCGCGCCAGCGTTATCCCGCCGCCTTCCCACCGAATACGCGCCGAGTTACCGCGATCTCGTCGCCGTATCCGCGCCCGTGCGCACCGCGCTTTACCTCGCGCCACCCGCCACAAGCCGATCGCCCGTCACGATCGCCGCCCTCGTGCATTCCCGCGCACACCGCGTGCGCCCTGACTCTGTGTCCTGCGCTCACCGCACCATTGTAAATACCGCGACCGTTTATTGTAGAATAAATTCTGTTACGTTATTGCCAACCACGATACACTTCATTTTGCCGAACCTCACCGCGCGTCCGTTCCTCCGCACCTCCTTCGAACCCAGCCCAGCCGCGAGCTAGATCCGCGTTTTGAAGCAAGGTTGTTTTAAGTTTAAATGGTAAGAAGTTCAAAATGGCGGACATGAAACTTTAATAATTTATAACTCGGAAACGGTAAGAGGTAGAGAGATGGGGTTTCTTTTGTTGTATTCAGGTAATCAAGGACTTTATTTTAGGGTGTTTAAAATTTTTATATTTTATGGATTTCTGTAAGTTTTAATTATATCTCGAAATTGAGAAGAGATATGAAGTGAGGGTTTTTGTGGGATGATTTGACATGCTCTGCTGAGTGACTGTGGTAGTTTTATTGATTATTTTTAATATTAATTTTATGATAAAAGGACCCCGCACAAAAACCTATGGAAATGGGTTCTCGGCGAATTTGTCTCAAACTTTGGGAAAATGCTGTTCATGTCATCCTGATCAAAATTTCTCATGGCAACAACTCTCTTTAACCTTTAGAGGCCGGGGGTGGTCGAAATATCGACCACCCAAAAAACACAAGCTATTTGATGTTTTCAGGCAAAATTTGTGTGTTGAATAAGGGAAAAATAGTAAAAAAAAAAAACTCTTCAAGTCCTTTTCCCGGCCTCTAAAGGTTAAAGCAGTATTTTAGCTCCAGGAGACCTCAAAGATGGATATTTTATCACGCGATCACAGATTTCACCCATTCAGCTTTCAGAATAATGATTGTGTGCGTGTGCGTGCGTGTGCGTGTGTGTGTGTGTGTGTGTGTGTGTGTGTGTGTGTGTGTGTGTGTGTGTGTGTGTGTGTGTGTGTGTGTGTGTGTGTGTGTGCGTGCGTGCGCGTGTGTGCGCGTGTGTGCGCGTGTGTGCGCGTGCGTGTGCGTGTGCGGGTTATGCGATACACACACGAACACGCACACGCACGCGCACGCGCGCACACGCGCACGCACGCACGCACGCACACGCACACGCACACAATCATTATTCTGAAAGCTGAATGGGTGAAATCATCGGTGATCGCGTGATAAAATATTCATCTTTGAGGTCTCCTGGAGCTAAAATACTGTTTTAAAGAGAGTTGTTGCCATGAGAAATTTTGATCAGGATGACATGAATAACATTTTCCCAAAGTTTGAGACAAATTCGCCGAGAACCCATTTCCATAGGTTTTTGTGCGGGCTCCTTTATTGTTAATTCGTTTATTTTGAGAGATACTAGAATAATTTATAAACAAAAGTTGTTTGACCTTCCATGACGGTTCCGACAGTCATATTAGTTAGGTCTGTTAATAACATAATTTAATTGTTTATAATAATCACGTTTGAAAAACTCTAATAAAGTAATTATTATTTTGACGTGGTGATGTTCTTTGGGCATAATGGATTATATTCTTATTGTGGGTTTGCCTCTAATTAATTGATTTATATTTTATTTCGATGTTATTAATTCATTCCTATAGAACATACGTTTATTTCCGTTAGATCCACGAGTCAAACTGAATTTGTATTGCATGAAGGACCTTATAAAGCCTGTACAAGTAATGAATAGCAATTTCTAATTAACTTTATTGATTCTAGGGAATTTTAACAAGTAATTGTCCAAAAGTTTATAGTGTAATTCACGAAAATGGGGCTTAAGCTTGGAGAGGTGACTTAAGGCGGCCATTAGCTGCTTTATGAACGCGTACGTTATGTGTCAGCTGCTTGGTGTTGTGACAGTTTAGTTAAAGAGTGATATTATATTTATTATGTTGTTTTCAGATGCTGTGCAACAAAGGCGATAAAGAAGAAAAATTTTGTGCGGCGGGAAAATGTCGGTGCATGTACCGTGAGACGTGACAGCTGTCGAAATTTACAAGCCACCCACTCACACTTGCTAGTATTTATGGTAATTTTTTTTAAGGGAGCCTATATCATTAAAATAAAGTTTGCCAATTTAGAAGCCACCCATGGTACAAGTTGGAATATTTACAACTATTTAGAAGCAAATCCCGACTCGATATTTTTTTAATAGTTAAAACGCTTTTTTTTAGGTAACTGGAAAGAACAAATTGACAACAACGAGTGCTTTAAATCAATTTGATCCTTCTTGCAGAGTTCAAATCCACATGTTTCTATCATTTCTAGATGTAATTAATGGAAAATAATAATAAATTGAAAAATTGCAAGACTAAATAATTTTTACAAATGTTTAACAAGGGTAGAAATTGTTGAGATAATAATTTTTCATTTATTTAATAACAGTAGAAATTGTCGTGAACCTTGCAATAATTTGTACAAATGTTCAACAGGGATAGAAATTTAAAAAGTAGAGGTATAAAAATTTAAAAAAGTTTGAAATCGGTTAAAGTAGTAAAATGAAATTCCAACGTGTCAATCCTTTTAATAATACTTGAGATGCATTTCAGGAAGAAAATACAAAAGGAAAAAGTAGTTACGGACCTACAGGGGGGAGCTCGTTTGTACGTGCTTTTTCCTTTTATTTCGAGTTGAAATCCCCCTTTTTTTATCCTTTGATAATCACTGAAACCTTTTTAATAATTTATATAAATCAAGAAATAAATAGTTGGAAAAAGATACAAAATGCCAATAAGGACATGGAATAATTTTGTTTCATGTTTATAAACGACAATTATTAACCAGTCACCGTGTTTTACTTGATTCGAAATATTTAAAAGCCACCTGCTACAAGTTGTAATTCCAGGTATTTGAAAACCACTCGGTATTATTAAAAGCGATTTTAGTAATTTAAAAGCCACCTGGTACAACAAGTTGAAATTATTTCCATGTATTTAAAAGGCCCCGTGGTGCAAGTTGCAATAAATCCATGTATGTAAAACCTAAAAGCGTTGAGAAACCCAACGACAGCTACCCGCGAGTGTGATGGCATACTTGGGCTAAAGATGTCTAAATGTCAATTCTATATTCATTGGGATATCTGTGGAATAAATTTTATAAATCTTTCAAAATGATGGAAATTGTAGAGATACTTGCGCAATAATTTGTAAAAATGTTTATCAACGATGGAAAATGTAAAAAGGAACTGAATAATTTTTGCAAATGCTCAACAACCTTGTAAAATTCTCAAGATGGCATAATTTGTAGAAATGTAAAACATCAGTAGAAATTGTTGAGACATGGGATAATTTTTACAAATATCAAGTACATTTGTAAATTGCCAATAGTATGATACACTTGTGTCTATTTCATTCCGGTACAATTGGCACATGTTTATGCTACTTGCAATTTATTCAGCCAAGCTGCAGTAGAGTCTGATTTATTCATCATAATGTAATCATGCAGTTTAAAGAATACATAATAATATCAAGTTTTGTGTTTTTTGGAATAATAACACAAATTTCTAGACATAGCTGTGATGATTACACTTTTTGCACTATACACTTTACATCGTATTAATGATCAAGCGAGACGAGCCATGATTCGTTCAGATATTATAAAACATATTTCAGCCAATTTCTCAAGTTTAACAATTCGTGACCAAAAGCACATTTTTGACACCAAATTGATTACATTCGTTTAGTTGCACTGGAAACAAGAGAAGCGTATCTAACCAATCCCGGGGAGCTAGGTGGCACCCAAGCGTTTGAAATCACGCATCGGCGTGACATACTAACAGCTTGTATCCAACCATTTTTTATACGTGTTGATAATTTTATGCATTGTAACCTTTACCTTAATATTTTCGAAACGATATTGTGTGATTAGATGTCGAGAATACACCTCATTACATCAGACGACAACAAATACACTGTGTAAACACGCTGACCAACCTAGAGAAAAACGCATTTCCAATCCCGGAAGGGGCAGAAAATAAAAATGATTGATTGACGTACAATAATTTTTTAAAATTGTACACACAACAGCCAGGATGGCCTTGGATAGGATTGCGCGTTTAAACTAGTTAATTTTCGATATTTCGTTTATTGTTCCCAAATGGCAGATTTGGCAATCAATAGGATTAATCCTAGCCAATTTACAATTGTTTCGACACATTTTAATTGTTTCATTTAGTATTATTTAATATCGTGATGGCGACAAGCAATATTATATAAATTCCGGTCAATTTTATTTTACCTAATGTATTTCTAATGACTTACACGGCATCAGCCCCATGACAACACTGTGCAATGTTTGATGGAAAAAACGCTAAAACCGAGCAATGCGAGACGAGTAAATAAAAAATTGCATGATAATAATCGTTTGTCCGGTCACATAACGGTAGGTCAATACTTGGAATAGTTTTGTATAAATGTTTGAAATCGACATAAATTTCTGGAACAGACGGAATAAATTGTAAAAATTTTCAACAATTGTAAAAATTGTAGACGTGAGGCGTACAAATGAAATGGTATACTGCGGTCCACTTCACACAAATACGTCGAGTACAAAACAAATTTTATTATGACAGGGAAGCAAGTACAAAAATATTTTAAAAATATTCATGTATCGTATTTGATGTCAAATGTAATATTATTAAATAACATCTTGAATTTTCCAACGTCTAAACGGACTAATAATTTGTTTAAATATCGCCAACATACAATGCCAACATTTAATACAATATTAGAAACGTGAATCTCTGCAAACTCTCAAAGCATTTTTCTACAACTTTATGACGAGGAGAGAGTTTATAAATTGAAAGGAAAGCGACTTTTCAATCTATGCCAATTGTCGTGCACAACACAAACAAGTAATGTGGCACATTGGGACAATTGCTATGCAAATTGATAAAATTTATCTGTATTTCGTATATACCTATATATATATATATATGATTGAAAAATATACAGTGCTAATAAATAAATATATAGCGCGCGTCTGGTTGTGTACATCATGTTTGATTTCCATCTCAAATGTAACCCTTGTTGTTTATGCATGCGTTTCCGCGCGTTGGAGCGCGCGTCAAACATGCGTCTCCATACATTAGCCCAATCATCAAATTCTTTTTTTTTTCAAACGCGCGCGTCTGACACGCAATGATAAATTAGAAAGAGGGAGAACCTTTTAAACAGTGAGAGAAAGTGAGACAGATTGTCGGTGCTCCGATTGGTTACATACCTCGCACGCGCATGTGCTGTTCATGTTCATCCACGCGCCAACGTCAAAAGTGCCGACAGAGAGTTGCGCCACTGCATATACCGTGTGACATGGGGATGCAGCCCACACAAGTTCCAAGTCTGAAACGGTGTTTACGTTTGCTAATACGCGCGCGGGCGACCGCGAATACTGAAGGAATATTGATATTTTCAGATTAGCAGATGGCAGTTGTCGATTGTGCAAGAATTACGTGTCGAGTGACGATTGGATCTTTTAATCTAGTCTTTTTAACCGTACAATAATGTTGCGAATTTCTCTTGCCAAATTGCGAAATGTAGAATGTGTTGACTCGTACATCGTAATGTATTAGCACCGCATTTCCGGCACAGACACAACTCGACGGCGGTCGGAGCATCTCTTTCAATTTGTAATTTCCAAGACGGAGTAACATACACGCGTACACTTGTTGTTTCATCAAGAGACACGGTAGTGTCTCGCGCCAAGTATACGCGGAGCGAGACCGACCGTGACTCTTTTACGCGACGCGACGGGTTGCGAGTACTCGAGATGTTGAGATCTCGGTAACGAGTGAACGGATCAAGTTTTAAGTAGGCTTGATCGATAGCTTGTGGTCGATTTGGGGGGGGGGGTTCGTTCTTTTCATTTTTCCGCTACGTGCCCTACGAGCGGAGATATTGCGACGCAAAGTCGAAATGTGAAAATTTTATATTAAGATACTTCTCCTCCTAACGCCGACGTCTCTCAATATAACATACATATAACAGAGTAATGTCACTTTCACTTTTTCGACACTGGCGGCGCTTTCGTCAGCGCGCTGTCACAGTCAGTTCAGTTATAATACGTGTGTGTACTGCGCGCAGTGCAGATAGTGCGATCAGAGCGCTATCAGTCAGTTCAATTAACCTAACCTATCGAGAGACACACGGTAGTGTCGGAGCGAGACCGACTGTGACTCTTTACGCGACGCGACGATTAATTCATGGTAATTGTTTTATTTTATAATGTAATTATCCTATATTTATTTTCTATTCTATATATTACTGTTACTTACTATACTATATATACTTATACTTACTACGTTTACTACGTTTACGCGAGTGTTTACACAGGTTAACCTAGATTGTGCATAACATGGATAATATTGCGATCTCCCGCCTCTCCCCTATTTTCTCAATGTGCATTTCTGACTTTTGGAGGTACGCTGTCAGCCGCAATCTGAAGCGATCTGTATCTCCCAATATATATCAAGATATATTGACGGCAGAGAGCTGATGCCGAAGAGATATTTTCCCGTTTACGCGAAGGAATTATCGTAAGTTATCGTATCGTTTTCGTAAGTAGGTTAGATTACCAGTTTCTTACAAAATTTTACGTAAAACGCGAGATTCACTTATAAGAGCTTTCCAGCAAGCGACACAAGTCGACACAGGTATCGTTTTTTCTTTGTTACTCATTGCCAAAAAAGAAAGATAGAACGACGTTTGTGTCGGCTTGTGTCACTTGCTGGAAAGCTCCCTATGTATGCAAGTTTAACGCCTATTGAGTTAATATGAAATAATTTTCCTAAATTCTGGCTATCGTCGGAGTGTTATAATGAAGAAAGGTGAATGTCTCAGTGATTTAGAGAATTTTTAAGTTATTAAAATACTCCAGTGTCACTTTTGGAGTAACATTGGCGTGACATAAATGTTCTACTGCATAAATTAAATTTTCACAGGTAATTCTATCTATCAGCTTCTTCAGAGATGTTTAGAAGCTCTGAAGTGTGAATTCAGCGAGCTTAAAACAGTAATGGCAGATCAGTTAATGTATGTCAAGGAGGATCTTTCGCACCATTATACGTTTTACGATTTTATTGTAACTAAGGTAAAGATACTAAATGATAAAACTTATGAAGCAATATCACAATGTTGGCATGTTATTTTAATGTATGTAATATTGTGATTAGGCACGAGGAAAAAGCGAACCTCTGTTCACATTTGACGTTCACGATGAAATATCATCGGGCCTGGGCGAGGTGAACCGATCGGCGTTTTCGCGCCGGTCCCGGGGATCCGAGCTCGGTCCCGTGCCTTGGCCTCCCGCGGATCTTCCTTGCTGCGAGGCTTCCGTGGCGGCGCGAGCCGTCGTGGTCGTCCTCTTCGGCCGCCATTCAACGCTCAGCTCAGAACTGGCACGGACTAGGGGAATCCGACTGTCTAATTAAAACAAAGCATTGCGATGGCCCTCGCGGGTGTTGACGCAATGTGATTTCTGCCCAGTGCTCTGAATGTCAACGTGAAGAAATTCAAGCAAGCGCGGGTAAACGGCGGGAGTAACTATGACTCTCTTAAGGTGTCCGCTGGGTACCCGGCTTGCCGGGGAGCTAACGGGGTTCAGGCGACACGGGAGCATGCCCTGGGCTCTCGGCCGGTTTCGACCGATGCCAGCGGGTTTCATTCCCGTCAGGGCAACAACATCGAGAACATACCCTGGGCTCTCGGCCAGTTCCGACTGGTGCCAGCGGGTTCATTCCCGCCAGGGTAATAACGAGAGCACACCCTGGGCTCTCGGTCGGTTTCGACCGGTGCCAGCGGGTATCACTCCCGTCAGAGCAATACAGCTGGTCACGGGCTAGCAACCCCGGCTGGCTTATCTTAAAGTCGCTAAATATAGAAATGGCAAAGCCTCGGACGATGGGGAACACGGCCCCATTCCCCTGGAACACGGCCAGGGGGCTATTCGAAGACAACCAAGGCAAGAGATACAGGTCTGTGAGTTAACACTCCCCTTCAATCGAAGGCGGTGCGAAAGTTGCGCCGGAGTGGGCAAATATATGGCTCTCACTATCAAAGATGAGGCCCGGCATATTGAGGAAGTGCACCCTCACCTAAGCGTCAGATATAAATGTGAATGGTGTGGCAAGTCGTATGCGTCGTACCATGCGGCTGCATGCCACCTGCCAAAGTGCCCAGCAGCCGGGGCAAATGAGGGGCAACGAACCGTAAAGCAGGGCCGGAGTGTGACGGAAATTTCACCTCACAACGAGGGCTGTCGCAACACCAAAGGCTGGCGCACCCGGTAACAAGGAACCGATTGAGATCAGAGCAAACGGCTCCGAAGGTGAATGAACAAAGACGGGGCAGTTTTCTCTGCCGAAGATATCAGTAGGATGCTCGAACTCGAAGTGGAGCTCATGGGCAAGACGAACATAGCAAGAGCTATGGTTCCGTTCATGCCGGAGAAAACCCTGAAGCAAATAAGGGACAAAAGAAATGAGTCGTGTTACAAAAGGTGGAGAGAACAACGCCTCAGTAGTACGCTTTCTAATCAAGAGGCTGTCGAGGAAGAGGACCAGCAAGTGGACGGTGCACCACTAGAGGTCGACGAGGTTTTTGTTGATGCAGAGGAGGACGAGGATGTTTTCATGGATGCGGTCGAGGCACCAGGCGATATTTACAGCTTTGAGGAGTCTTCGTCAACCATGAGTTGGAGGCAAGCCAGCATTGCGGCTGTGCTTAAGGAGCTCAAGAGTAGTGAGCCCAAAGAAACGCTGGAAGTGCAACGGCATATTATCGAGCTCCTGACGGCAAAGAGTGAAGGTCAGGCAATAACGCAGGCAGAAGTAGACGCAGCCTACGAGCTGGTGGTCGGTTTGTTCCACGCCCCTGCAACTGGGAAGAAAGGCGGTAATTCCCGGAAGCATCGGAGTCGGAGGAAAGGGCTCTCGGGTAGAAGCGAACGCAAAGCCCGAGCCTATGCCCTTACGCAAGAGTTATATAAAAACAACCCTGCTATGCTCGCAAAAATGGTAAGAGAGGGTATGGACATTCAAGCGCAAGATACATGTGAATCGGTGAGTCCATCAGTGGAGAGCGTCAAGGAGCTCTACGAAGGGCTGTGGGGGAAGCCCGGTCGATGTGATGTTGAACAGGAGAAACGAGAGGCCACGGTGCCATATAACCCAGCAGAAATTCTGCACCCTATCTCCAGTGCGGAGGTTCTGAAGCGTTTCAGGTCTACACGGCTGAGGGTGGCAGCCGGGCCCGATGGACTCCGCAAGGGAGATCTGATGAGAAATGAGGGAGGATACATCCTCCAAGCGATCTTTAACGTAATCATGCTGGCACTGAAACAGCCAAGCGCATGGCGCTGCAATAGAACAACGCTGTTGCTCAAAGAGGGCAAAGATCCCTCAGTAGCGGCCAACTACAGGCCAATTACTATCTCCTCGATACTGAGTAGATTGTATTGGGGTATTATGGACCAACGCCTGAGAAACGTGGTCCACCTAAACGCACGGCAAAAAGGCTTTGTGCCAGAAATGTGATGTTATAATAACATCAACTTGCTAAATGAAGTCCTTGCAACAACCAAAAAGGGCAAAGGAATCGTTGTCACTCAGGTGGACATTGCCAAGGCGTTTGATAGCCTTCCGCACCCAGTTATTAAGTATTCGTTACTTAGCCAAGGGTTGCCGGAGGAAGTGGTCGCACAGATAATGGACTCGTACAAAGGAGTCAAAACGACCATGAATTGTCGTAACGAAATGTTCGACATAGAGTTGAGAAGAGGTGTCAAGCAAGGCGACCCTCTGTCTCCACTCATCTTTAATATCTGTATGGATTTAATCATTGACAAGTTGGAAAGGATGGAAGGCTTCCAAGTTAAGGAAGACCTTAGCATATCGTGCTTGGCCTTTGCCGACGATATAATTTTAATTGCAAATGATCGAGTTGCGGCGAGTCGGCTTATGGATGAGCTCGTTGGCTTCCTCTCAAGTTGGGGAATGGCACTATCGATTGGGAAGTGCGTTGCATTTGGTATTGTCACCACCAAAGATAGCTGGTATATGGTGGACCCTGAAATAGACAGTAATGGCGAGAGGATCGCCTACTGCGGCCCTGCGCAGTCACTGCAATACCTAGGCATACAGATTACTCCATGGGAAGGAGTAGTTATTAAGCGTGCAATCGCACGGCTAAGGGACACGCTCCCAAGAATTAAAAGGCTACCCCTGAAGCCTCACCAAAAAGTCGAACTCCTAGCGCGGTATGTATTGCCGCACTTTCTGTACGCCTTCACCGCGGGCACTATAAGTGCCACAGTGCTAAGAGATATGGACCAAGCACTGAGGACGGCGGTGAAAGACTATCTGCACCTTCCACAGTCTACGGCAGATGGTCTGCTATACGCATCCAAACGCGATGGCGGCATGGGCTTTCCGAAGCTCGAAATTGTTGTAACGTCCACAACTCTAAAAGCTGGATTTCGCTTTCTAACTAATAGCGACCCGGCAATACAGGCCCTAGTAGTAGCGTCAGGGCTGGAGAACAGACTAAAGCGCCTTGCGCATGTAGCCAAACTTGGCTGGCCACTACAGTCGACCAAACAGATCGACGGCTACAAGCTCAAAGCCAAAGCAGACGAATGGAAGAGATGGGCGGATTTGCCCTCCCAAGGCAAAGGAGTGCAAGCCTATAGAAACGACAAAATAGGCAATGAGTGGCTATATCGTCCTAACCTGTTGAAACCGTCCAGGTACATTACGGCGCTCAAGCTGAGAGCCAATGTAGCGGCGAACAAGGTGTCGCTCAATAGAGTCGCTAAAACCGGCAACGTCATGTGCCAAAAATGCAAGGCGCAGCCTGAGACGCTAGGCCATATACTGGGGCAGTGCACGTATACCAAGTCCGGTAGAATTAAACGGCACAACGATATTCGAGACTGCATTGAACGACACGTCTTGGGGCAGCGTGGCATGGCAGTAACGAAGGAGGCAAGGCTGCAGGACCCTCATCTGAGGAATCTCCAACCAGACCTGATCATACAGTATCGGGAAAGGGTCCTTGTGGTTGACATCACAGTCTGCCATGAGGATGGTGATCTCCTTGACAGAGGTAGAAGGGACAAGCTCGCTAAATATGCGTCCCTCATAGCCCCACTTAAAGCTCAATTAGGGGCGAAAGACTGTATGATCCTCCCGATAGTTGTCGGGACTAAAGGAGCAATGCCCAGAAACACTGTTACCTGTCTACATAAACTGCAAATTAGAGACAGAGGCTCGCTGAGAACGCTAACACTGCAAGCGCTCAGGAGCTCAGTGGAACTTTTCCATATGTTTATGGACTATAATGCGCCGTTGCGCCTTAACAACAGCGATGCTGCTGACTAAAAACTCTTGGCTAGCTCACTGATGTAATTTTTTTATATACTAACTATGGTCTGGGATCTGATCCACCCACGCAGTATCTATTTATTTATTTATTTATTTGGGAGCCTTCTACACTCCCAATTTTAAGCTATGCCGGCACTTTTGCCGTTGACATCAGTGATGCGAGTCGTTCGGATGGGCAACGCCCATGGGCACCGAACGGCGGCAGAGCCGTGCGACCGACCGCCACGGCGCACGGGCGGACGCCTCCACGTGGCTCCCCGCGGTAACGGCAACACTAAGCCGGCCAAGCTCCGCTTTCCCAAGTTGGGGACTCTGCTTCACAATTTTTCCAGCCCGTACGCAGGAATCCCGCGGCAGATCAGTCAGATGGGTTTCCCTCCTGCGGGAGGACTTGCCAAGAGTGCTAGATAGACCCAGTTAATATAGATAGGATGAAATTAGAACGAAAGTTACACTGGATCTCGTATCCTTACTGTTTGGGCAACCTGTTGCGAAGATGAGCGATCCAATTGTTAACCTGCAGGATCGCTCAGCCAGGTCCCGTTGTTAGCAGGAACCGCACTGTCCCGAAGCGGTAAGACGCGCCGATGGCGTGATATAAATAGCCAAATGCCTCGTCATCTAATTAGTGACGCGCATGAATAGATTAACGAGATTCCCACTGTCCCTATCTACTATCTAGCGAAACCACTCATAACGAATACGTGTTATACACGATGCTTCTGTCGAAACCGAGGAATCACATGCCGGAAAAATTTTACTTAGGTATTTATCATTAAAAGCAGTGATCGGCAAAACGCTGAAATTGGGCACGGGCGCCCGCGAGTGCCCACGGGCGCCCGCGGGCTGTTGTGCATACTGCATGTCTACAGCAACTTCATGCACAACTCAGAAGCGCATTTTGTTCTGGATGTACTTTCGGATATAAATGAATAAAATAAATGAATAAATGAATAAAAGAAAAACTGTAGCTAAGCGACAGTAGCGATAGTAAATTTTCTCTAACCGTCTAGTCTAGAACTGTCAGTCACGTTTGTGTTTGCGATTTCGTAATTTAATTTAATTTGTTAAATGGCTAATCAAAGTGCGAAAAGATCCTTAAGTATAGGTTATGAAAGTTTATGGGAAGAGAAGTGGTTCACAATCAAACTTAATAAACAAGCACAATGTTTGATCAGTAAAATGTGTATAATTCCAAAAATATATAATGTCGAAAGACATTATAACACAAAACATGGAACTACTTATGACAAGATAGAAGGATCGGAGCGAGTTAAACTTGTGCACGATTTAAAATTAGCTGTCATCGATAATAAAGTAATTTTTGTTTATAATATATATTATCATGATATAAAATATGTGTATTTTACTACATTCAGAGTTTTAATTTAATTACACAAAGATATTATATTCTTTGATATTATATTATATGCAAAGATATTATATTCAAAATATTCTTTGATGCTGTTCTGAACAGCGCGACGCTCCCCCCGCCCACTCCCTAACGCCCAACGCGCTGAGCTATTGCCCGCGGGCAGCTGGGCGCCCGAGAGCAGTGCCCACTTGCCGATCACTGATTAAAAGAATACTTTGTATAATTCTCTTTTATGTTATTTCTCATTAGATCATGGTACGAGAGGAACAAACACATTTTTCCAGCGAGTAGATGGGAACCTTTTGATCCAACGAAAAGTTGACAAGTATACACTGTCGGATAAAAATAGGAAGAAAGATAAAATCTGATAAACTTAGATTCAACGAATTGTCCAATTTCGTTTAAAGGATTCAGATTCAAAAGACTAATTTAGTAGAGCTACATAATCGAGTAAATGAATTAAATATTATTATATAACTGAATGAATTAAAATCACAGTCCTTAAAAATACAATGTAGCAAGCTATAATGTATATATATATATATATATATAAGTAGGTAAACTATGTTAGTTCTAAATTACTCTGTGTGCGTGCATGCGCGCGCGCGCGTGTGTGTGTGTGTGTGTGTGTGTGTGTGTGTGTGTGTGTGTGTGTGTGTGTGTGTGTGTGTGATAATCGACAGGATCTCGTTATCGTGAACCGTTTTCGGGGCGCCGCGGGGGTATCGGGTTACACACGGGTATCGGATTTCGCGGGGGTACCGCGTTTTTGCCGCGCCGCGGGAGAGGGGGTCCGCGTTTTCGCCGCGCCGCGAGGTCCGCGTGCAACGACCGCGTTGGTCCGCGCGACGTCTTCTCGTTCGCGTTATCTCCCCCTCGTAGATGTTCTTTCGCGCCCCCGTCCCCCATTCGCGCGCGTCTTCACGGTCGCGGTCTCTCTCTCTCCATCGCTCGCGGTCTCTCTCTCGTTCCCGTTCGCGCGCGTCTTCTCGCTCCCGTCACCCATTATAGTTAGATCATTTTTATATTATTTTAAGTGATTTATTTATTAGAAATAAGAGGAAGAATATTTAATAATTTATACGAGACAGATGAGAAAACGTTTAATGATCGCGCGACGAGTGCGGCACGCACATTCTTATCGAGAGTTACCGCTCTGTAATTCTAAACCGCTGACGGTGGACAAGGGAACGGTAGACAGAAGGAAAGATAATTTTAGATACAGTGATATGCATTTTAATATACATTTATTTCTCAAAGTATTCCTATCAAAGCATACAATAATAGCACTAAAATAAAATTTTATAACATTTATGTACGTCTTTCTTCATTATAGTAACTATCAAAGAAACTTGCAAAAATTATAGTTTTATCGAACGCAAAATCATTAGCTGTAACAAATAATAAGTCAACGTTACTATTATGACTTTACAACTATCATGATTACTTATAAAGTACATTTATCATGCAAATTTCTGAAGATATTTTGCGGCAAATTTTCTTCACCTGAAACACATAAATGCAATAACACGATTAAGATAAGGATTCAATATTTTTTTATTAAAAAAGCGATTGTCTTACCAGTATTCCTCCTCCTCCTCCTCTATATCCTCCCCGAAGAGTCTTCGCAACGAGTACGAATCGAATTGATAGTCCTGCAGTTCTCTGTTTATACGTCTCTCCTCTCGCATCCACCGCCAGTAATCAATATTAATAAATCCTGGGATATGGTAGTCCATACGCAGCTGTAAGATAAACATTAAAAATATTACTTTTTCTTAAAACATGCGCACGCACGCACAAAGGAAAAAATTATACCCACGCAATCTCGGGGGATGCGGATCCGCACCCACAAGTCCTCCATCTGCACCTCGATCCTTAAAATGCGCCGCACCCATCGCGGCCACATCCACTAAACAAAAAAGAAAAAACATTAAAAACTCTATAATGTATGTCACTACACTTTTGTCGCACTTCGTACCAAGATGTTCCTTGGAAAAAATATTTCAATGTACTCCATTGTCACACACGCACTCAATCAAAAATTCACGCGGAATCTCGTCGAAGAAGCAGCTGTCGATCGTCGCTAAAGATGTTCGTTATACTGACCGCGCTCTAGCCCGAGCTCAATTTATAGGGCATTGAAAAATGAAGAGAGAGGGTTGTACGTGATTTATCTGTGACATATTATATTATCAAAACTAGCTATCATGAAAAATAATCTTCTACTTACCTTTGCATCATGCAGTCGCAGGTGGATACTCTGAACCGCTATCGAATAAGATGAGAAGCGAGGATGCGCGTGATTTATCTGCGGCGTATTATGTTATGCAAAAATAATCCTCGCGAGAAAAAAGACAGCTATCAAGGTTAATAAAACAAGCTTCACTAAAATAGTTAAAAATACTGCAGGCTATGTCTTTCACAAATGACATGTGCACACAGGACACAGATTACATGGCATAATTAGATATAATGGATCTCCACATGATGAACAGAAGAGACCGTCCATGAGTACATAAAGACGGGTGTCATGTTTTCGCTCAGCGTACAACATTGAGAACAGTCCGCTTATTCTCACCATACATGATACACAAAACTTTGCGTGCCCGGAAGTGAAATAAAAGTATGTGCAACACATCTTTTTCAAAGGATTCAACGTATTCACTTCAGCTTGGTTTAAAACTCTGAAAATTTCTTCCGTATCAGACCTTTCGCTGTCATAACATGAATCGTCTGACAATATTGCATCATCATCATCCATTTCTTCCTCTTCATTCACTTCAACGTCCATTTCTTCTTCTTCTTGTTCATTCACTTCAACTTCCATTCTTTCTTCTCCTTCAAACTGCAATTCTTCGAAATCCATTTTATATACACTCTGTTCCACTCACGCGCTAAAATATAAACTTTGGAAAATATCCGAAGGGGTTCTTTTCCAATAAAATTCGCTGTTGAGAAACTCCCGGTTCGATCGGAGATCGGCGATTCCGATTTCGCGACGGATCAAATATCGCGCTACGTCGACTCTACACAATTTCAATCTGCAACAATTTCTCATCCGCGGTTCGCTGATTTTCACGATTTTGAATTTACAATTGAGCACCGGTTTGCACAATTTTATGTACTCGTCGCTCATATCACGTTAAAAAGAAAAAATCGCGGTATTGCACTCACGCGCTAAAATATAAACTTTGGAAAATATCCGAAGGTTCTTTTCCAATTAAATTCGGTGTTGAAAAACTCCCGGTTCGATCGGAGATCGGCGATTCCCAATTCGCGACGGATCAAATATCGCGCTACGTCGACGTCCGACAAGTACAATCTGCTACAATTTCTCATCCGCGGTTCGCTGATTTTCACTATTTTGCACTATTTTGCTAATTTACTATTGAGCACCGGTTTGCACAATTTTATGTACTCGTCGCTCATGTCATGTGTTGTACTCGCGACTTTCGGTCTACGACTACTGAGCGTACCCTCAAATTCATCCTTCTATATCTCACTATTGTCACATCGTTTGTTTAACATATCTAATTTCACAATGATCTCAGCATCCGTACGGATGCGCCTTGCGAAAAATCTACGATGTACAGTTTTGCACGTGTGCAATGAAGTCACCGCGAGACACGTATGTTCATGAAAACGATATCGCAACATTAACTTTCAATGGTTTAATCTGTATAACTGCTATTGAACCGCTATCAAACTTCTTTAAAACATCTTTAAAAACAACTTTAAAAACAGCTATCAAACAACTTTAAAAACAGCTAAAAAACAACTAAAAACAACTAAAAACATCTTTAGAAACAACTAAAAACAACAAAAAACATCTTTAAAAACAACTAAAAACAACTATCAAACAACTAAAAACAACTAAAACAGCTTTAAAAACATCTATCAAACAACTATCAAACAACTAAAAACATCTTTAGAAACAACTAAAAACAACAAAAAACATCTTTAAAACAACTAAAAACAACTATCAAACAACTAAAAACAGCTAAAAACAACTAAAAACAACTAAAAACAACAAAAAACATCTTTAGAAACAACTAAAAACAACTAAAAACAACAAAAAACATCTTTAAAAAAAACTAAAAACAACTATCAAACAACTAAAAACAGCTTTTGAACAGCTAAAACAGCTTTTGAATAGCTTTTAAACAACTAAAACATCTATATTATATTACAAACTATGTGGGAAAAGGAAATAAAACATTTTATATATACATATATAGTTTATTTAAAAAAAAATCATAATTTTTTCTGGTGTCGCGACCACCAGTTACATATTTTTAATACATTTTGTAATGCGCAATTCTTAACATGTTTTTCACATCTTATAGTATTAGTAACATCTAGATTATTTAAAGATTCGATATCTTCGTAATCGGCATCCAAAGTCTCAATGTTTAGATTTTTTCTAGCTTTATTCTCAAGTAAATCCACCAGCCATTCTCGTTTCTGGCATCCCTTGACGTACACAAGAGTCGACGTCTCGTCACCCTCTCCAAGCACGGCCGATGTAATTAAATGTTTCGCCATGCTGTATGGCACGTTTCCATCCTCCCATCGTAGTCCATGGTGATTTGCAATCAACCAAGAAGCGCATGATTTGTCGGATTTCGTGAGGAGACTCCATGGCATGGGACATGTAAAAATGTAATGTGCCAAAACGGTCCCGTTTCTCAGAACCGCCAACTCCTTTACGACAAATTTCATCCCGACGGTGAAGCCTTGCAGATCGACAAACGTTGGTACGATCATGACGAAACGACGGAGCAATCTGTATCTTATCGCGGTACATCAGTGCTTCTTATATCGCAATACCCGCTGATATTGCAATTTACATGATTTTGCGCACTACGTTCGACAATGGACAGTATTCGATTACACGATCATGCAAGATGAGGCAATAGGCGGTAGTATTTGCCGGTACATTCTCTTTGCAGTCAAATTCTATTCGCACATCCACGGTGGCGCTCTTGACAGATTCGTTTTGTCGCGAGCAATCGATGACAACAAAAGGTCCTTCCATCAGGAATGTATACAAGCTGCAAAGCGTATCACTGGAATCGTATCCGTAATAAGCTTTACGAAAACGCGCATACATATCGAAAAGGACGGCGTATCGATTTTTGCCAAAATCCAGATTCAAGTCGTCGTACGGATAAAATTCAGAGTTTAGATAAAGTTTCACGTTGGTCAAGTTACAGTCATCGAATACGCTAACATTTTGAGACATGATATTCTTGCGCCCGGTCTGCAGCGCAAAGATAACGTATCGCGGCTTCTCCAGCTGAGTCGCCGTTTTGACGGCCCACGAATGCTTGGTCGTGCTCTGCAACATGGGGTACTCGTACAGATCCCACGAACGGAAACTAACACTAAGATATCGCCCGCTTTCCAAGGCCCGTAGCATGGATAGCTTATTGATCTCGTTTAATGTGACGTGAGGCATTCGCCACTGTACTTTAAACAATTCAATTTCCGGCTCCGTCGCCGGATTTCCCACAATGCAATTGTTGTCGCTGCGCGCTCGTATCAAAATTAATTCGTGACGAGCGTTAACAACCACGCGTTTGTAATCCTCGCAAAAGCCCAGCAACCTCTTGAGCGGTACGCAAAAGTTGAAGTATCCTTCCGGTATGCTCGATGAAACGTCCCATCCAGCATTCCGCATGAGTTGAGAATCATTATACGATAGCGATACATAGTTCTTGATGGTACTGGTTATTCCAACGTTTCTGTTGCGATCAATCTCCACACCGTTGAGCTCGTATCGAATCTCATCGAACATGAACGCTGCACAATTATTCGCAAGCGTTGCCTGAGACTCGTCATTCTTTTTCTTTATCGTCAATCTTCCTTCAACGTAGAGAAAGCTCTCGCACGGCAACGTGTATAAATCCTGTTGTTGTATGGGTATTCTTATCTCATCGTTATGTCCAAACGTTGTGTTGGCATACGGATTGTACGTGTGTGTCTCAATCTTGACGACGCTGTCGTCAAAGATCGGTTCACCTCCAATGTTTAAGATATTAGCCATTTCGTACGACGAAACCCAATGATTTCAGAAATTCAACGTTCGACGCAGTGAGTTTCTTCTTTGGCGATCGGATTGTCTCTCTAATTTTGTTTCTCGTCTGTTGCACCTGCTCAGCTTCGTTCAGTACGAGCATCTCACGTTATCGCTGTCGTCTTCGTACATGCAGTCTAACGGTGATCTCCTCTCCACGAAAATCAATCAATCGGCCGTCCTGATCCACGACGCGAAGCGTCAAGTCCGAAATGCTCCGTACGATGATCGGAAGGTAAATGATCTGTGCCGGCGTTTCCGATATCTTATATCCTGGAGGCACACTCGGTGAAAACTCGTGTATCGTGTGCACGTACTTGTCGTTGCTGTACGCACCCGCGGTCACGTTACACTCTATGCGAATGATGTTTACGTTGATGATATTTATCGGAACATCCGATTCGTGCCATTGTCGCGACTCCAGCACGCGATTCGCTGAAAATCCCAGCAGCGATCCAATGTTGTTCGGTTTGGCGAAATTTATCCGATAAGCGCACTTGATCTCGCTCTTCATCGTATTGTTATTAGCCCGAATAATAATCAATGGGTGCGATTTATCTTCGTTTATCGAGACATTATTGGATTGATCCCATAAAAGAGCGCGTTTCAGATACATGTCTATATCACGCAGTTCGTACGATCCTTCGGGAATGGTAATCTCCTTGTCGTCGTCATAGTAGAATTTATTGTTCGACGAATTTACATTCGGTATCGTGTGATAGGTTTCAAAATCTGTCAGACCGAGCTCGTAACCGCCATCGCTCAAATCCACGGCGGGAAAGTAGCTTACCGCGAGGATGCTGCTCTTGCCGGTGAGCGTAAATGTCAGTGACATGTTTGAATGAATACTGAGATTAAACAGCGTAACGCCGATCTTTAAATTGATTGTCAGCCGACTGTAGAAAACGCAGACACAGTTGTCCACAATTGCTCTGATCGTATCGCTGATATGGCGTGCGATTGTACTCTATTACATTGTTCTTTAGATACTGCGCCAATTCTCTCGGTGGTCGAAGATTGCCAAAACTGTCGAAATATATGGCACGATCTCCCCTCTTCGCGTACGCCACCCAGTGAGTACCCGGTCCCTCAGTATTATCCAAATTCACGATACCGCTTTCGTTTCGACGTACACCGCCGATCGGTAACGAGTCGCGCATGAAAATACCTCGAAAATATGGAATGCGCATACGCTTTGCCAATTGTTGCAGTTGTACGTTGGTAGTTACACCCTTGGGGATTTTTAGCGTCTCTTCGACGTTTTTTTTTTCTCGAGACTCCCCGTCCGCGTTTGTACGGAGCGAGATAAAGTCCGTGACCTTCCATGGCGCGATTGTGACGTTGCATCTCTTCCAGCTGACGTCGCGCGGCTTTGTTATCGTTCACGGCCTTTGCGACTCCCGCCGCTCCGCCGACCAACGAACCGAGAACCCCTAATAACGGCAGGATCGGTAGAATACCACCGCGTTTCGCTATCGGAAGTATTCGCTTGTTCTTCTTCTTTTTCTTCGTTTTCAAACCCATACCGAGTTTCGTTTTAGCCTTCATGGCCGCCCAGACGGCTGTAGCTGCAGCTCTCTCTCCGAGAGTCGAATCGTTCGCGGTGACACGTTTTCGCGCTTTCGCGGCAAGTATATTGTCTGCCACGTGTCGTTCTGCGAGATCGCTGCTACGCGAGTAGGCTATGTCGTGCTCGCGACACGCTGCGTCCAATGAATTAATACCCTGATCACCTCTTGCCAATCGTGTTTCTAAATGAGTTCCCGGACCGCAAAATTGATAGCCGGGAATGTGTAATTCGATCGGAAGCGCGTTTATCGCGCGATTCAACAGACCTCGACCTATCTTCGGCGGCATTCGCCACAGTTTTTTATCAACGGCGGCGGACCGTCGATGTGCGTTTGCTGACACGACAAATTATAATGTATTAAACAGCGACGGTATTGCTGAACCTCCGAATCTGCCTTGATATGTTCGGGAAGCTTATCCCACAAATAATCTATATGATTATAAAACTGCCGTAGTAGAATGACCTTTGGTATATACTTTAACTGCTCGGCGGTTAAATCGTAAATATCGCTGTTATCCGACTCGAGCAAAAACATTTTAAAGACTGAGCATCTCAGCTCTACGCGCCTCTATAAATAGGCCAGCTTTCTCGATACTGTTTTTCATTCGTTGTGGAGGGGAGGTAAAATGCGGTTTGTACGACAATCGCGGACGATCAAAGTGACAAACTTTGACGATAGGATACAGTTAACGAAAGAGGTACGCAAACATGGAGACATGCTACCGATTTCTATACGTGGTATCATCTGCGGTCCGTCGAATTGCGGCAAGACAAACGTCTTGATAAGCTTGCTGGAAAGTCCGCACGGTGTACGTTTCGAGAACGTGTATGTGTACTCGAAATCGCTGCAACAGTCAAAATACCGATATTTGGAGAATATACTAACACCGATAGAAGAAATTGGCTACTTTACGTTCTCGAATAACAGTGACGTCATTCCACCGAGCGAGGCGCTCCCGAATTCTATTTTTATCTTTGATGACGTGGCATGCGACAAGCAGGATACGATAAGAGAATACTTTGCAATGGGCCGGCACGCCGACGTTGACTCCTTCTATCTTTGTCAGACGTATGCAAAGATACCGAAGCATCTTATACGCGACAACGCGAATTTATTGATTCTGTTTAAACAGGATGGTACCAATCTGAAACACATATTCAACGATCACGTAAACACAGATATGTCATACGATGATTTCAGCAAATTGTGTGATACATGTTGGCGACAAAAGTATGGATTCGTGGTGATAGACAAGGACAGCGCGATTTCGAATGGTCGATACAGAAAAGGATTTAACGACTTTGCGATACCGAAACGCGGTTAGTTGTTGTCGACGCGCCGATTGAACAACGTTATCGCAACATGGACAGCGGCGAGGAGATTAGAGAGCGCGAGAGAATAGCAAATCAAATTGCGAAAACAAGCGATTCGATTCGCAAAAAGTATCACGCCTTGAAAACTGGCAAAATGGAGGAAGATATCGCGTTGGAGAGACATTTTAAGCCCATCATCGAGCCTCTAAGGCAGATTGCCGAAAACACCGTTGGCAAAGAATCTGACGTGTCAAAGATTGAGAATGAAACGGTGTGGGAAGACGAAGAGCCAAAGTTCAAACGAAAACGACCAAACGCCTCGTTTAACGACTCTGTAATGGCTTCAACTCCGGTTACGTTGAAACGATCGATAAATGTGCCATCTAATTTGAGCGAAATAACCAAAATTTTACAACCGCATAAATCGAAACGATCGACAGGTCCATTGAATGAACCACCGATAACCTCTGCGCCTTCCGTGCAACCCACAATACTCGAATCACTCGCAAACGAAGATGTTTTCGAAACCACGGATGACTCACTCGTGACGTCCGTTCGACAGCAGTTGCAAACATCTGAGGGTCGAGAAACGTTGCGAGATCACTTTGGTCTATTGGGCCAAAAGTACGTCGGGGCAGTTCTGAGCGGCGATCAAGAAAGCGGTATAGACACCGTATACGGCGTTTATTTCAGCAACGATGGAATGATGCTCGGTAATAAACGTTTTGACGTGAACAACGCGGACAACATAATTATCGACGGCATACGATACGCTGGCACACGCGGTCTTTACGAGTTGATCTTTAAGAAATTTCCCAATGACGATATCTACACGGTGGACGATATGCAAACATACAAGAGCATTCTGTTGACGACGAGTGCTCATAAGCGCAATTATGATGCTCACGCTCGAATAAATGGCAACAGGGGATACAAGTACACACAAATAATCGCACCGTTGATTTCGGGTAAAAAAGCTGGAAAAGGTATACCGCGTGCCACGACATTAAACGGCAACAAGATCGACCATATAATTGCATCGTCGATTTCGGGTAAAAAAGCTGGAAAAGGTATACCGCGTGCCATGACATTAAACGACAACAAGATCGACTATGTTCATTGGGACGATCCCAACGAGCTTGTAGATCGTCTCCGATTGCTCGAAGCTTCGCGCCTAGCGGGTCACACCGGTCACGATAACGAGATCCTGTCGATTATCGAGGAACTTCGCGAGGCTGGACTTATTATAAATTAAACCGCGCGTCGGCGAGTCGTTCAATCAACATCGAAATGCCGATCAACAAGTTTGGTATATCGCTCGGAAGAGGCGGTGCGGAACCGTACTATCAATGGAGCGGATTAATCAGAAATTACGTGCGCGATAACGCTCTTTGCATGGTCGCCACCGACTTTGACGCGAAATCGCGCAAGATTCGACGGATAGCGCCGCCTGTAGATGATGGCGATGCAGCCAATAAACGTTACGTGCAGCAGAGCGTGCAAATTTTGAAGGATCAGCAGGATGAAATTGAGAGAAAGATGGCCACATTCCAGAATAACGCGCAAATTACCCTAAACGAACTTCAAAAGATGATTCAAGATGTAATTGCGAATCATCGCGAATAGATAAGAACGTACATCTGATCTCTGCGTCAGTTGCGCGTCAGCGTCATGGCTAGTAAGAAGCAATCAACTGAGAAACGGAGGCTGGTGGAAGAACTACACGCTCCTGCGAGAAGAAATTTTTCGCGAAGACGCGTCATAGTGCGCGGATACGATGACCTGTGGCAGGCGGATGTGGTCGAGATGCGTCCATACACGCGATTCAACAGAGGCTACTACTACATACTCACCGTTATCGACGTGCTGAGCAAGCACGCATGGGCCGTACCGCTCAAGGCCAAGAGCGGAACCGAGGTTACTACGGCGATAGCGAAAATAATTCGAGACGGCGGAAGATGTCCGAAAAATCTGCAGACTGACAAGGGCAAAGAATTTTACAACGCAAACGTGCAGAAACTCTTGAAGAAACATAATATCAATCACTATTCGACCTATTCCGTAATGAAGGCATCGGTCGTCGAACGATTCAATCGCACGCTCAAGAACGATATGTGGAAAATGTTTACGCTCAACGGAAATTACAAATGGATCGATTCGCTGTCGGGTCTCGTATCGGATTACAACGCGCGAAAGCATCGAACTATCGGCATGCGACCCATCGATGTTACCCCCGCGATCACCGACAAGCTCCTAACAACGGTGTACAGCCACGTAAAGATCGCTGGTCCCGCGCGATTCAGAGTGGGCGACTCGGTACGCGTGAGTAAATTCAAGACAATCTTCGAGAAAGGATACACGCCAAATTGGACCACGGAGGTGTTTAGAATCGTCAAAGTGCAGAAAACTAATCCCGTGACGTATCTATTGGAAGATTCCTGCGGAAAACCCGTCGCCGGCGGCTTCTACGAATACGAGTTACATTGCGTTGCCAATCCCGACGTGTATCTCGTTGAAAAAGTTTTGCGCAAAAGGGGGGATGAGGTTTATGTAAAGTGGTTAGGATTTGATAATTCACACAATTCATGGATACACAAGAATAATGTATTGTAAAAATTTATTACAATATAAAAACATATTATACATACAAATGAGTCATTTATTTCATACATATCTAAATGTATTTACAATTGTATTTTACAAGGGTATTTTATAATGCCCCCATGGCAGCGTCTCGGTAGAACCGGGTATAATGTATCGCTTATCATCGTACGGACTTAGAGCTATTTTCGTTTCGGACACGGTGTATACCTCGTGCTGTTTGGATCTTATGCAGGCTTGCTGTCGCGTCATTTCAATTTCGTCGTGCAGACATCGCGTGTAATCGTCGAACTGTTATCGACCTGGCTACGACGTTACTCTTAACACCTTTAGCCTTTTTCGTATCTTTCATTACCGTCGACTCGCAAGGCGTACATCTTTGCTCTAAGCCCGACGAATTCGGTCATTATCGCACCGTTATTTTCGTCTTTCATTAAGCCCGGTACTTTTTATTGGCGAGTGGGATACCGTACTGCATTATCGACGCGTAATCGCTAGTGTCAAATCTAATAATGTGGCGCTTCATGGTGTCATACACATCGTCGCACTCGATGTGATAAATGAGACTGTCCGTATCGGTGTACGTGACTTTACACTTGTCGCGATACAATGGTAACATGTACTCGTGGATGAAATTCGTACAAACATGTCTTGGATATATCGAGGATGCACATACCCACGTAGATTGGTTTGTCGAACTTCACCTCGAGTTTTCGCATTTCTATTGCTACTAAATTCTCCGAAAAGACGCTTCGGCTATGAAAATTTGGTTTCGCGATCAATGCCTCCGCGCCGTATCTACCCTCCCAATGAGTCACGAGTCGCACGTCAACGTGATTGCGCACATTCTCCATGGTTTTGCCAAACACAGCATTGTTCATCAATTTGTATAAATTTTTCTCGAAATCATTCTTGGCCAATGTTCTAAATTTCGTATTAAGTTCTATATAATCGCGAAGCCATGGAGATTGCGCGAATTTCAATATGCGGTGAATCTTTGATATACGGAGACCGTGACGAGTACACTGCTGCAGGTTGCGATAATGTATTACATAACGTTTCTTATCGTATAATGTTGCGAGGAGCTTGTCCTGCCGCTTACCGGGTGGTTTATCACGCGTCGGACAGAATGGTAGGTCAGTGTGCGCGTCGTGAAGATGTTGCGGATATTCCAAGTCGACTTCGAGAATGTAGCCTATCGTGGAATCCACCGCAACATCCATAACATTAAAATCGGTTACGTCGTCGACCCATTGAAAATCTGCGTAAGGCAATGGTTGACACATTGCCCAGCCGTATAAGTTGTTTACGTCAAAATACATCAGATATGACGACGGTTTCGATGGATCGTACGACTGCATGTACTTGTTGTTGGCCAGCGCGTATCTGTTTGAACATTGACTCAAACCGCCGCGTATACCGCGTTCGATAAACATGACCATGTCAATGTCGGTGAGCAATTCGAAATTGATACGCGTATGCTTCAACATAGCGTCCCACGTAAAACCTGGTAGAGTATAATAATATGCCGGATCGAGTCCATAACTCGCGACGCAGCTATCGCGAAAATTTTCAAAGATATCGGCCAACAGCAAGACATCGGTTTTGAGATATAAATCGCTGTAGTCACCGAGCGTTCGAATGGAGAACCGCTGCCAGACGTTGACGGCGTGCGCGTAATCGCTCTCGGATACGGTGTCACCTGTCAATGAACTATAAAACGAGTCGCGCGGTGGTAAACACGAGTCCTCCAACTTTTCGACGCAGTCAATGTACTCATACGGAAATACGCCTTTTCGTGTCAGCAAATCAAAATTTTCTGCGGATATTTTACAAAATTCGCGTTGCAATATTCGCAGTTTATCCTTGCTTAGATAAGATGCCAATTTGTCGAGACTAGCGGTGAGAAACTTGTACGAATCGATAAATCGCAATTTGACGCAAGTTTTCTTATCTTTATCTTCGGTGCTTTTAACGTTTTTTGTAAATGAAATGTATTTCTCTTTTGTGATTGGGAGCAAGTCTACATGTCCTTCGTACGCTGTTGCTATTTCCGTTATAATAAAATGTGCGTCGTAGCCAGATAAATTATGAAAAACTATGGGAATGCAATGCGAATCTTTGTAGTTCAGATTACAGTTTGAGTGCGCGGGACCTCTGTACTGACCGGTCAGATGACAATGATCGCGTACTCGCACGTCGTCTGGCTCGAACGGTTTTTCGCACACGTGACAATGCGTTGCGCTGTTAAACTTTTCCCACTCGTCTCGCGTGAAATTCGCCATGGGTATATTAGTGGACAAGATTGTCTTTACGTCGTGAGCTAAACGTTTTAGCTCCTCGGCGAACCACGCGACGCAATCCTTATCGCGACGAAACCGATACATTGATAGCGAGTCGTCGTACGAGCAGCGCACGTAGTACCCTATGCTAAACACGCGATGATGTTGATATGTGTACCTGGACGTTTCCGGATCCGCTTCCATCTTCTCCAGGGTACATTCAAGGTCGGCGTATACGATAAACGGAACTCGTTCCTTCCTGCCGTGATTCTTGAAAGCCAACCACTTGTCGTTATCGCTCGGTAACTTGATCGCGCAGTCGTTCATCTCCTGACAGTCGACGGTGTGGGCTTCCAATTTCTCGCTGGAGCCGAAGTAGTGCAAGCATCTGTAAATAAAGAATTTTTTTTAAATATATTTTCTATGTAAAAATTATTATTTATTAGGATGTATACTCACCGATCGCAAAAGTATTTCCTGTGCTCTTTTTTACTCAATTGCGAGCTCACGAGGCGGGACAGGTTCTTGATCCATGCAAATGTCCCACGTTGTCGTCCTGCACGTACAGCAGATTTACATGCCTGCCCATCTTTCGACCAGTAACCCGTATTGGCAAGATCGCAAGTTCCTTGTTTTTTTCTCGATACCGTACACGTTGATGGAGATGTCGTTGTGATCTTCAAACCGTTTAATTTGATCCAACGTCATTGGAAATTTAATGTTTGTAAGATTTAGCACCGACGTGTAATGAGGATACGACGATTGCAGATCTGCATGTCTTTGGGCTGGATGCAGAGCAGCCGTCACTGACCATGCGAAACATGCATTGTCCATTGATCGCACGTTTATCACCGCTCTCTTCAATTTAATTTCTCGCGGTATTCCCACAAACACCCCGCGTGCAATGGATTATATTTGTTTACGTTAACAGTCAAATTAAGTATACGCGACAAAGCCCATCCGCTATCACGTTCCTGGAATTCCTCCAGCAATGCTAGGGTAGGCTCGATGACGTGTCGCTTGTACCACTCACACAGATCAGACTCACGAAAAAGTTCATTGTTTCTCGTAGCGATACTTTTATTCGCGCGTTTGTCACCCGCAACAAATTCACCATTAAACATTGTGTTTATCTTTACATTGTCATGTCGCTGCATGACGTTCCGCACATGAATGAGTACAATGTCTCTCGCATCTTTGAGAAATTGATGAGGGTCGATGTGTTTGGAATTTATTACCACACCGGTCAGTATACGACTTTCAAAGGCCGTATCTATCTCGCGCCATCTGAGTCCTGTCTCACTCGCACTGTATCCGGCACCCACATGCACGAAACGTTGACGTACCGAGTCTTTCAGACCTTCGAGTCGTGCGATACAGGCGACCAACGGACTGTTTGAGACCGATCGCTAATCGTGGCCGTTTAATTCGGCTTTGTTCTTCCAACGATTCGATAAACTCGTCGCATCGTTGCTCCCACGCGGCAAAGTCTTCCCTCGAATTTAAAAGGGTGGATTGGTCTAACAACTCTTGCTCCATGTTCCTCTTTCTGACACAATTTGTTGTACTCGCGACTTCCGGTCCTCGACTACTAAGCGTATCACCCAGATTCATCAATTTATATTCTACTAATGATGCATCGTTTGTTTTTTTATCATATCTAATTTTATCTCAGCATCCGTACATTTACGCCTTCCGAAAAATCTACGATTTGCAGTTTTGCACGTGTGCGATGAAATCATTGCGAGACACGTATGTTCATGAAAACGATATCGCGCCATTGACTTTCGGTGATTTGATCTGTATCAATGCAGCAGCCGTACATCGGCGCTATTTGCAAAATTTGCAGTTTTGCACGTGTCCGATGAAATCATCGCGAGACATGTATGTTCTTGAAAACAATAACGCCCCATTGACTTATGTAAAATTGCAGAATTTGCAGTTTTGCACGTGTTCGATAAAATCATCGCGAGACACGTCGCGACATGTTCTTGAAAACAATATCGCGCAATTGACTTATGCGAAATTGCAAAATTTGCAGTTTTGCACGTGTTCGATGAAATCATTGCGAGACACGTATGCTTTTGAAAATAAATCATATTTGATGCTATTGCCCGATGAGGTGATCTCATCACGAATGTTCTTGACAAAGATATCACATTTAACATATATGTGGTGGTGGTCACCATGCAGCAGCCATACATTGGCGCTATTTGCAAGATTCGCATTTTTGTACGTATAAATGGTCTGCGAGGATTCTAGCGCGCAGTCGAGATTTACTCGTGCAGTTGAGAGTTGATTGATATATCTGTAAAAAGAGAGTATGGGAACGGATGGACGTTATTGCTCGTCGATAGTGCGTTTGCTGCGTGGCAGAGAAGTTGGATTTTGAAACGTGCTCACTTGCACTAACAAGCGGTGTCCTAAACATTCTGTATTGCATATCAGTAAAACTGCAAACAATTGTATGTTTGCACAAAGCTACCTTAAAACATGTTGCTGTACGATTCAAGGTAGTGTTCGTGATGTTTATAATGAAGGATCAACACATGGGATTATCTTCAGATCAAACTTGTCACATCTGCCTATTGGAAACGCGCTCTGTTTACAGTGTGGTGGGGAGTGCAAAATAAAATGGGGTCCGCTAATATTTGTATCCCCATTCGCTCCGAGGATTCTACAGATACCACTTTGATATGTATGAGGGTATAATGAACTACTATGTTCCGATTCAGGATGAAACGTGCGAGAAACAGCACAATGAGTAAGTACCGCTAATTTTCGTATATGCTTGTGCAAAAAAAACTTTTATAAACATAATTGTATTTTTTCAGTTTTGATAAATCCCGCTACACGCCTCGTATTTTGGGAAGGAGATTTGCCTTGACATCGACAGCGTATAAATTTTTGGATGTCGGAATCAACGCGGGACCTATGTCCTCTGTGGATATACATATTGGTGATAACCGAGGCAATCGGATAATTCTGCCTCATGCAACGTGGGTGACATTCATCGAAAAACGTGCAGATATTCAGCGACTCGTGCAGTCATCGGCGCCATCATCGCTAGCGTTTCGAGATCTGGAACTCGTTAAAATACGTGACGCAGATATTGTAAAGTTGACATCGTGCGACACCAGCCTGTACATGAAACCGTCAACCGTACTCTTCCTGTTCGAACTAGAACATTGCGTCGAAAATGTATATTTTCAACTATGTCAAAATGTTCACGGCGTAAGTGAAAAATTTAAACAATTTGTAACAATTTTACGTCAAAATTGTATTACCGATAAATGTAATGCAGTTAGAAGCTTACGTGAAGTTTATGATAAAAATTCGCTAATAGATTGCGAACTGTTGGCGTATGCTGCCGATACTATTGTGTATAATGCGCTACATGATAAATAAATGCATATAATATGGTTAAAAAAAAATTTTTAATTATTTTTCCTTTTCATTTACCGTTCATCTCATTCCCTATCATTAGAATTAAGCTGTCTTCGTTTATCGTTTACTTAAATGTAATATTAAAAATTAAATATTAAGATCTAAACGATTAAATATCGTTGGCGAAGAAAAGATATGCGATCGTGAGCGAGAACGCGAACGGGGCCGGGAGCGAGAGAGACCGCGAACGGGGGAGAGGGATCGCGCGCGACCGTGAAGACGCGCGCGAACGGGGGACGGGGGCGCGAGAGAACATCTACGAGGGGGAGATAACGCGAGCGGGAGCGTGCCGTGTGACGTCACGCGGACCGACGCGGCCGTTGCACGCGGACTCCGCGGCGCGGCGAAAACGCGGTCGCCCCTCCCCGCGGCGCGGCGAAAAGGCGAACGAGGGTCCCCTCACCCCGCGGACCCCTCTCCCGCGGCGCCCGAAAACGCGAACGCGGGTCCCCTCACCCCGCGGACCCCTCTCCCGCGGCGCCTGAAAACGCGGTTCCCCCCTCCCCCGCCCGCGGCGCCCGAAAACGCGGTTCCCCCTCCCCCGCCCGCGGCGCCCGAAAACGCGGTTCCCCCCTCCCCCGCCCGCGGCGCGGCAAACAACGCGGTTCCCCCCCTCCCCCTCCTCGCGGCGCCCGAAAACGCGGTACCCCCCTCCCCCGCCCGCGGCGCCCGAAAACGCGGTTCCCCCCCTCCCCCGCCCGCGGCGCGGCAAACAATGCGGTACCCCCCCTCCCCCGCCCGCGGTATACCACCCCGCCCCTCACCCCCCCTCATTGCCCCTTGGTTAGAACCGGCCTAGCTTACCTACTTAAGCAAATTATGAAATTTTTGTTTCTTTAGAAATAATAGCCTGTAACATCTTTAGCTTTACAATCTGTACATACTGTTTGTAAGATATACTCTTTATAAGACTAGACATTATAGACGCGCGCGCTATTTAATTAGAAGAGGATGCGTAACACTACAAAATGCATGATATCAGTACAAAATTACCTTTTTCAAAAAAGGTAAAAAAAGGGCGCCAAGTACACGCGTGGTTGTTACCTCGAAAAAAAACCAAGTGGTAGTATCATTAATTTTAAATTCAAAAATAAATAAAATCTATTCTAACCTAGGTGATAGTAGCTTTCATTTTTCTTAACAAAATTATTAAATTACAAAATTGTTACTTTATTCAATCCAAGTGATATCTACCTCGAAAAAACCTAAATAACAAGTGGTATCTATTTAAAAAAAAATATGTGAAATCTTTTAATACTGCGCCAATTACAAAGAGAGAATATATATATATATATATATATACCTTAACAAAATTATTATTATATCACAAAATTGCGTTACCAAACTCAATCCAAGTGATACGTACCAACCTAAGTGGTAGTAGCCTTATTTCTCCTTAACAAAATTATATCACAAAATTGCGTTACCTAACTCAACCTAAGTAATGTTATTTCAAAAAAATATATGAAATCTTTAAATTACGCCAACTACAAAAAGAATATATATATTGCTTTGAAAAATAATTGTAGCGCAACTACTCTTAAAAAATAAAACAAAATTGTGTTACCTAACTCAACCCACGTGGTATGTATCTTTGTATTCCTGAGGGTCTTTCTATCAATCTAAGTGGTAGTAGTTTTAATTCTCCTTGATAAAATTATAATATTACAAAGAATCATTTTAATCACAAAGAATTAAAAAGGTAACATTATAAAATAAAAATATTTAATTAAAATAAAATAAATAAATTTTTCTTGTAAAAACTTGGCGCTGCTTTTTTAAGGTCAATCCAGACAAACTTGCATAGGTGCATAAGCATATGCATAAAGAGATGAATTGGTCTTTATTTCCTTTTGCACATATATATGAACCAATCAATTTCTTACGCTTATGTTTATGCGCGATGTAAATTTGTCTGGATAGACCTTAAAAAAGCAGCGCCAAGTTTTTTACAAGAAAAATTTATTTATTTTATTTTAATTAAATATTTTTATTTTATAATGTTACCTTTTTAATTCTTTGTGATTAAAATGATTCTTTGTAATATTATAATTTTATCAAGGAGAATTAAAACTACTACCACTTAGATTGATAGAAAGACCCTCAGGAATACAAAGATACATACCACGTGGGTTGAGTTAGGTAACACAATTTTGTTTTATTTTTTAAGAGTAGTTGCGCTACAATTATTTTTCAAAGCAATATATATATTCTTTTTGTAGTTGGCGTAATTTAAAGATTTCATATATTTTTTTGAAATAACATTACTTAGGTTGAGTTAGGTAACGCAATTTTGTGATATAATTTTGTTAAGGAGAAATAAGGCTACTACCACTTAGGTTGGTACGTATCACTTGGATTGAGTTTGGTAACGCAATTTTGTGATATAATAATAATTTTGTTAAGGTATATATATATATATATATATTCTCTCTTTGTAATTGGCGCAGTATTAAAAGATTTCACATATTTTTTTTTAAATAGATACCACTTGTTATTTAGGTTTTTTCGAGGTAGATATCACTTGGATTGACTAAAGTAACAATTTTGTAATTTAATAATTTTGTTAAGAAAAATGAAAGCTACTATCACCTAGGTTAGAATAGATTTTATTTATTTTTGAATTTAAAATTAATGATACTACCACTTGGATTTTTTTTCGATTAAATAGATACCACTTGTTATTTAGGTTTTTTCGAGGTAGATATCACTTGGATTGAATAAAATAACAATTTTGTAATTTAATAATTTTGTTAAGAAAAATTAAAGCTACTACCACCTAGGTTAGAATAGATTTTATTTATTTTTGAATTTAAAATTAATGATACTACCACTTGGTTTTTTTTCGAGGTATCCTTTTACATCTTTCCCACGTTTTCTTCTTGTAAATGAATTTTTATTCCAAATGTAATAACTTGGTACTTCGTGATATAAAAGTGTTCTTGCAAAATCATCATTTCTGCACAATTCAAAAAAAGCAGTAAGTGTAGTTTTTCGTGGATTTTCAATGACTTGTTGTAAATTATTTTCTGTAAAATAAACGCGTTGTCCATTTTCTAAATGAACAGCTAAATGTATAACCGCTGGATATCGTTCATGAATTTGAAAGTCAAAAAATCGCCATACCGCCTCTGAAGTACTTATGTAACGACCATTAACATATTTTGTAATTTCATCTCTTTTATTCTGAACCGTAAACGTAGCCTGATCTGATCCTTTATTAATGTATTTACATATGTAATTTATTGCCTGAACCGAGTGGCAATACTCAACATTTATATGTGCAACCAAGCATCGCAATAGCATTGGACAATATGGGACAACCCATCTGTTGTCTACCTCCATTGTGTTTCCTCGTAAATTAAGGATTGCAATTTGTCCTCCACATCCTCTGGATTTCTATTTTTATCTAAGTCGTCTACAGACGATTCCGAGTCTCGACATCGAACTCGCGAAACTCATGTTCGACCGTTAGACGCCGTGCCGTCGTAAGCGGAGATCCCGACGACGGGCAGAGGCGCCGTACGGCAAACCGGGCTCGTGCGACGACCGGCCCGCGAGGACCGGCCGCCTAGTAGTGTGTCACATTGTTTTGAGCCTTTCGACTCACGATCCATGTATCCATGTATCCATGTATTATATTTTTACACACAATTTCATATAACAAAGGATCGCGTATCTTGTCAGGCAATTCAGCACTAATAAAATCATCAATCTCATCTGGCTGAATTTTCGTTTGTAACCATAATAATATATGACAGTGTGGCAATCCTCGTTTTTGCCACTCCACACTATACATGTAACATCTCACCCGACCAAATATTTCACTTTTGGTACATAAATTTATTAGTTTTTTCATCTTCAAATTAAAAACTCTTGAAACTATGTCATGTCTATCATATGATTTTTGTCTTTTAAATAATTCATTCTTTATTTCTGGCCATTCTGGATTACAAGTGAAAGTTATAAATAAATCCGGGCGTCCATAATTACGCACATATGTCATCGCATCTTGCGTTTTTTCATGCATGTAACGCGGAGACCCCGTAAATGTTGATGGAAGAATAATAAACTGACCAATGTTTTCAGGATTCATATTACCATCCTGCTGATTTAGTGCGTCTCTTAGATGTATATAATCATCAACTCTCATTTTCTTTTGATTTCTACGTATAAAATCTAATCTTTCTGTGATCATTTTTGCCATCATATCTACACTATACTGATTTAACAAATTTTTATAATAATGCAGATGATTCATACTGCTTTCTCTAATCATAAGTCTGTATGCATAAAATTGCATACATGTTACTGTTTTATTTCTCTCACTATTTGTGTTATTTTGTTGTGGAATAGTTAAGTAATAGCCATCTTCTCCTCTTACAAACATCAAGGGATACTGGAGAGAATCATATGCCCGATGAAACTCAGACAGGCGTTGCAATCCTCCATCTCGACATTTTAAGACGATGTTTCTAGGACCTTTATCTTCATCTACCAGCAATATAGCCACCTCATTGGTATTTGGAGCATTGTATCTTCCCCTGTGTTCATTCACAGGGACTCGATCCGCATGAATTTACTATCTTAATATCAAATACTTTAACTTCGCCAGTGAGTAGTGAAATTACAAAAATCCTTTGCTGCGACCAAACTGGCTAATATTTATTTAAACAGCACAACGCGTTTCGACCGTGATTCCGGTCCTTCTCAAGTGCTTACAATAAATTAACGCTCGCAAACCACTTCATTAAACACCATGTGGCAGCAATGAGTCTGCGAACTGAAATATATAAAAAAAGAAAAGTAAAATAATAAATTAACAAACTAAAATGACGTACGAAAAGTAAACTCAGGAATAAATTAGCAACGCTTACATGTTTTGCGTGTCGAAGGTGATAAAGGATATGCGAGTCATATTAACAAACGTGAAACTCGATGGTGTGCTCACTGTAGGTGACGACGGACGACTGAGTGAGAAACAAGGCAGAGGTATCCGAAAGCGCTCACATTAAGTTTATTATTTTGTCATAAATAACAGGAAGGTTATCGGTGTCCTTTTGTAAATTAATAGTGTTATTGTTTTTCTTAATAAACACTATTTCGGCTATCTCTCTCTTTTTAAATTGTTTCTCGCTATGTAGAACTTTGGGACTAGTCCAATTAAATTCGTGATTGCAAGAGGTCTTGTGTTTGCTGACCACAGAATGATTACTGGGATGCTTTTTAATATCAGCACGATGTTCTTTGATTCTAGTCACCAAATTTCTTTTGGTCTGTCCGATGTAACATGCGTCACAATTAAGACAATCGATCTCGTATACGATTTCCATACGTTTAGCGCTTTCGAGCCTATCTTTGCCTCTACTAATAATACGATCGAGTTTTTTAGGAACCGTATAGACCACGTCGAATCCCTTGTTCCTCAGAGCCTTGCTAATACTCTCGCTACAATTCTTTATGTAAGGAATGGTGACAGGATGTCGCAAAGTATGAACTTTGTCGTTTCCCGAATCGCGGTTCTTTATAAGCATTAATCGTCGTTTTATATATTTGTTATAAAAATATGCCGGATAACAATTATCAGTAAGAATCTCTTTAACAACACGAATATTATTCTCATGGAAGCGTTCGTCGGACAATAAAATAGCTCGGTCAACCAAATTAGAAATAACATTAACTTTGTAGTTAATTGGGTGGCTTGAATAAAAATTAATATACCGTCCTGAGAAGGTGGGTTTTCTGTACCAATTTGTTAACAGATTTTCACCATCCCGAATAACAGTCACATCTAAGAAGTTGATCGAGAGATCTGTCTCAGTTTCGCATGTAAAATTCAGGCGCGGGTGGTAACTATTAAAAGCCTCAAGCGTGTCATTTATTCTATCACGTGGGATAATTGCAAATATATCGTCAACAAATCTCCCGAATATGGGAACCTTGAACCTTAATAATTCCAGGCAATATTAATGTTTCAAGGTCGTCAAGCACCATGTTAGCAAGGATAGGGGAAAGAGGAGACCCCATGGGACTACCAAAAATTTGATCGTAAATATTCCCGTTAAAACTAAAGCTAGTGGAGCTTAGAACAATGTCAATAGCGTGTAAAAATTGTTGTAAAGTTA